>NC_045967.1:35028714-35240045 GCF_010909765.2 Amblyraja radiata
CAAATATGAGTTTTGTGGCTGAAACAGCTAAATTAGCCAAATACAGCGTTTTCCCTATAATTAGAATATCATCCAGATAGGCCATAACAAAGTGCTCTTGAGCTCTGAGCAGACCGAGCACAGGCTTTAGTAATTTGGTAAATAACCTGGGAGCTGAAGTTAACTCATTAGGCAATGCTTTAAACTGCCATAGCTGCCCCATCCAGCTATATTTCAAATATCTCCGGTGATCCCTGTGAATTGGAACTGAATAATATGCATCTTTGAGATCGATGCATGCCATAAAGCATCCTTTGGAAATCAGTTGTTTAGCAGTAAAGAAGTTTTCCATTTTAAAATGTCTATACTGCACGTATGAGTTAAGTTGTGTTAAATCAAGGATGATCCGACATCCTCCATCTTTCTTTTGCCTAGAAAATATATTGGAGATGAATTGATGATTTTCATGACTTGATTTCTCAATTACCCCTTTTCTGTGTAACGTATGAATTTCTGCTTGTATATCCAAACCTTCTTGTTTGGAATGAATATACGGCTGACCTGGCGTATGTTGTGTGGGTGGCAATGAGTTAGGTAAAATTTCAATTTTGAACCCTTGTATACTGTGCAGTATAAACGGATCTGAGGTTATCCACCGCCATTCGTGCAAAAACAAGTGCAATCTACCACCAACTTGTAACTGGTCCACACACCCCATATTCCGGAAAGAACCAGACCCACCTACCTCCATGGTTAGCAGGCCCAACGGCCTAATACGGGTTCTGTTTCCGTCCTCGTGGTTTGGAGGGTTGTACTGCTGGGGTACGAGGAGTGCGCATTTTCCATGACGGCCAGCCCGGGCCTTCAGCTTCAGCAAACCGCTTATTGCTAATGGAGGCGTAGGGATGTTGTCGACGAAACTGTGAAGCTTTGCTCATCGTAGGTGCTTTGATTAACCCAACAGCTTTGGCTTCGTCATCCAGGTCTTTCACCTGTTTGGGCAGGTCTTCCCCGAACAGAAGATTAGGCGGCTGGACATTACTGGATTTACACAGACCTGCAAACTTCGGGTTTAATGCAGGCATGATGGCGCTCTTTCGGAAGCAGTTCATTTCGAAATGTGCATTGCACATTAACGCCAGGGCATCCTGCAGGACGTCCAATAGTGGCCTGCCATCTACAGATCTGGCAAAAGCCGTGATGCCTGAAGCCAGTAATTTTAAAATCCGCTGGAGTTTCATTTCCTGGGCCTTGATGCCACCTCCAATGTAACCCCTAATGGAACTGTTGACTGCCGGCACTTTTAAGGATGTACAATTCGCAGGCGTGTGGTACTTCGCATCCGCTTATCGCAAACCTCGATGCCAGGGCAGGCAACTCTTGTGTGTGAGACTCACGCATCTCATGTATCCCAGTATGTCCTTCTGACAGATTCAGAAAATGTATTATAATTTAAAGTCCTGACCTATATTGCAATGTTGGCTATTGTGGTTTTCGATTTTCAAAGTTGCATTGTTGAAATGCAAAGGGGTAAGGAATCGTACAACCAAAAAAAAAGATTTTGCATTTCAGCAAAAGAATCTCCATTAAAGGGCGGCATGATGATGCAGTGGTAGAGTTGCTGCCTTATAGTGCCAGAGACCCAGGTTTGATCCTTACTACGGGTGCTGTCTGTACGGAGTTTGTAGCATCTCCCAGTGACTGTGTGGGTTTTCCCTGGGTGCTCCGGTTTCCTCCTGTACTCCAAAAACATACAGGTTAGTAGTCTAATTTGGCTTCTTAAATTGTAAATCTTCCCTAGTGTGTATGATAATAGTGCATGGGGATCGCTGGTCGGCATGGACTCAGTTGGGCGAAGGTTCTGTTTCCGTGCTGTATCCCTAAACTAAAACTGAACAAAGAGACATAGGCAAGGATAGGTGTTGGGTGCAGAGTGGATTAAAATTGGTGTAAACTTGCTAGCATCTGGACTATTATGAGTGCCATGCAATAAGCCTGGGATAGAGATTTAATGACTTGTCAGGAAAGTTTAGAGCATTATTATCTTCCATTAGTTCTTTGTTTAAGCATGCATGGCCTTGTATAATAATGTCTGCTGCAACTTCCTGGCTCCATTACTTGATTTGATATTTCCTGATGAAGTACAACAAGATGAAGCAACCCATACTCAAGCTTCAATGACAATGCCCCAAGTTGGCATCACTAATCAGTGACTGGCCACTTGGTATGGGCATGGTATGGCTTTGTGCTAGTCTTTATTCCATCCAGCTTTTGAGATTAAAAACAAGTTAGACTGGAAGTACAGGATTTTTATTTTTATTCCATGGGTTAATATTCATCCTCCACTTGCTGATTAAATTAGAACATTGATTGGATTTGCAGTACAGTTAGTATAAAAGTTTACTGTTAGATTTCAGATTTGGTTAGAGTTTCTGCGTCTCATTACATTTGTGAAAAATTTTCACAATACCAGCAGTGTGCATTCTAATATTTATACTACCAACTGGTTTTTGTACAGCAAGTAATTTGGTGCAGTATGACATTGAAAAGAAAAACCTCACCTCTGGTGAATCAAATTGACACTTAAATACAAAAATTATATATATAAAATGTGGAGGCAAAAAAATTCAGTTTCTAAACAAAAATGAAAAAGTATGTGCCCTTGTTAATAGAATAATGTTATATGCATCTGTAAATAGAGTCTGTTTATTTGTTGGGGGCCGGAGAGTGGGGGGTGGGGCAGGAGGAACAGATCACCCCTCATATCCATCTCATGCGTAGAATCGTCAAGTCCTTTAATACATTTTGAGTTTTCAGAGCTTTTTAAGAAGTTTTAATTGGATGCGGGAACAATGTATTAAAATATAAGATTTATGCTGGATTAAAATCTAATTTATATTAATTATAATGCAGCTGCAGGCAGTTAAGACCAACTGTGGGCGGTCCATTTGCTGTAGCAACTTGCTGGTGAAAAGCCATCCTATCCGGAACAGTTATGCACTGTTTCGCTATTGGTGCCAATAGTCTCAGCCCCAAGATAGAGGAACTGAAGTCTATAAAATCTCCACAGTGCTCCATATTATACACAGCCTATTCTCAGATAAACATACTGCAAGGAAGTGCCTTAAAAACATATTCCCAGTCCTGCAAGGAACTTCTGCCTCGATGTTATTTCGATGATGTGAAGAACTCTCACGTGGAATATCAGAATCTTCATTTCTGTTGTATTGCTCATCTCAAGAAAGAGGTAAATATTTTTATTCTTAAGTAACAGATGTTCTTTTAATTGAAATAGATACTTCAAATGGTAATTTGGAAAATCATACGGGTGGAAGTCCCTTAAATAAAAAGAATCAGAACCAAATCATTAAAAGGCATTGATGAATTGCACTGAGGGTTTGAAAATAAAATTGTGCATTTTTAACAGTATTCACTCATGAACAAGTCATGAGTCTGCTAACTCATCCTGTGACAAAAATCAGTTTTGGTATAGCATGACGATTAGATCTGGGAATTCACAAATTAGATTTGGATAGAGGGTCCAAGAGAAGATTATAAATGTTTTTTTAATAGTTTTAAATAGGCATTTAATAAATAGGTCATTATAAATGTGCCCACTATAATTTTTTGATTTATAATTTGTGAGCATGTTGAAATCAAATTAGACATTGTTAACGTTGACTAGAAATGCCTTTCATATCCTACTACTGTAACTTGGCAAAGCGCAGTTAAATATATAGTAATGGGAAAGAAAGGTCCTTATGCTGAACAATCAAGTATTTACAGTACATTAACAAATACAGCAATGAAACTGAATTTGTGGTAGTAGGGCATTTGATGCCGTCAGTCATTAGTTAAATTTACTTTGCCCATTAAGGTGTGGTCTGATAATAGAGCAGCGAGAAAAACAGGCTCTCTGGAACACATAAACAATATGATTCAAGAATTGGACAATAAACTGTGGATTAGTGAAAAGGACAAATTCATTCATCTTCAATCATGTCCAGAAAGAAAAATAAGAAACATTGATTGAGTGACAAAAATGTACTAAAATTAAATAAAATATGGTTTCTGTTCTGAAAATTAGCTTTAAATATGTGAAGCTTAATTCAAATGTGCTGGAAGAATATTGCAAGTTCATAATATTGGCCTAGATTTTTCTGAATACACTTTTCTCTTTACCTAAAGACTTTACCATAGGTTTGAGCTTCTAGCCTGCAATTTGACAGTCAAATTAATGCACTGCCCTCTATAGTAAATTTATATGAACAACACAGTCAAATACGTAAGTGCGTGGGGTTGTGAGTGGAATTTGTCTTTGGTCACTTATGTTAAAGGTGAAAACACAACATCTATTAGTTGTGTCTGCTTCAAATTATGAATCAAAATTCCTCCAAATTCTGGGTGATTATGTTTTACATTCCACCATACAAAAAGGAATTAGTAAAATGCTATTGAAATCTGTTCTCTGCCAAACTGCTCACTTTTACAAAATAATCTGGGAATTAACATATAACCATATTTTTCTCTGCTCAGCTAAAATGTTAAATCCCTTACCCCAGCTGCCTTTTGCTTCACCTCCAAAGTGCTGAATTCTCATGGATTATTGCCACAAAGATTGTGAATATCTATTCAGAATCCTCTGCATTCAGACCAGTTATCATTTGTAACTTGCTAGTTCTCTCCCATCATGCTTTCTGTACGATCATTCTGCCCATAAATTCTATTGTCTCCCCGTTCAACTCTGTTCCTTCCAAACTAGAGACCATTCTACTTCACTTTACGCCTGTCTCCTATGTTTACTAACTCAATATTAGTTCTGTTGCCTCCACTTCTCTAACCATTATTGCTTTCTTCAAAAACATACCTGATCCTGAGTGCTATCAAACCACTGTTCTATCTTCAGCTTCCTTTTCTTTTCCATTTATGAGTACTTCCCATCAAAGCGTTGACCGTGGCACAATGCTGAAGTGGCCCTTATCGAAGTTGCCAATGACAGCATATGATAGTGAATATGGTAAATTATTACTTCCAACCGATGGACCTGTCAATGGCCTTAGATACAATTGGACACACCATGCATCTCAGAATCTGTGCAGCCATCAAGTGGATAGGACATTACTCACTTGAGTCTTGCCATAAACTGTGCAATTCCCTCCATAAGGCTCTCTCTCTCTTTTCAAGAGGCAAGCCTGCAGGTTTTGGGTTAGTGGTCCTTTTGTGGCAGATTGTACTCGATTCTGCCAGCTGGGCGTTCTCCATCTCTCATTTCATCTGCACCCATAAAAATCTGGCACAGATGGGAGGATCCAATCATTCTGGCCATCCTCATCCTAGCATCAGATACTGAAACCCACTGGCAACAACTTGGCTTCAGATAAATACAACTGAGCCTCTGCCCCAATAACAACCTGACAGCTCAACAAGAGGGCGTTGTCTTATAATACATGACACTGGGACAACCTACTCCGGACCACACACACTTCATTTGGATGTTGTGCAGCTCCACAGTCGGTAGGTGTCAAGATGTATCCACGACACAATTACATTCGGAGTCCTCTTCATGAGCCGAAAAGATCTCTGTGATCAGTATAGATCCTTTAATTCCATTCACATGACAATTTTCTCTGAGAGCAGAGCAAATTTTTGGACCTGTATATGTGACCAAGTACTCGCATAAATGAAAAATGACTTCCTAAGCAAGGCACTTTTTTTCTTGGAGCTCAGCATGTGGCAACATGTTCATGAAAAGACTTTGCAGCTTGAATAGCTGGCAATGCTGAATTACTGTTCCATGGCAAATGCTCTGGATGTATATAGGAAAGAAGAAGTGCTTGGAGAATATATGTCAACAGACTGTCTCAGGGATGTGCAACTCTGCCACAATACCCACCTCAAGCCCAGCCATGGAAATTTAACTATATTTACATTATCTGCTGTCAATTCCAAGTTTGGACTTTCTCCAAAACATTTATCTAGCAGCGACATTATAAAACTGGCTGACTGTTCCCTGAAACAGTCCTACCATTCAGAACATTTCCAGCATTTTTCACCTATCTAATGCTGTTGTAATTGGGAGATGGAATTCACCCTGGCCAGAAGATTAACAGATACCTCAGGGTGCTGCTAGATCTGACATTGAGATACCAATGCCCATCTAAAAGATGGTATCGAGTCAAACTCATACAATAAACTATTTACCGAGGGGTTGATAAACCTTAACCCTTACCATTATCAGCTTATTCCAAATAATACTTGCACAAAGGTAACAAGAGTGGAGCCAAGGGCCATGCACCAAACATGCTGATGCACATCATCTCAGTATGTTGCTGAATGACTCTTTACCATGGCTTTGAATCCTATGCAACATATCTCCCCCTCATATACAACTGGAACTAGTAACTAACAGGCTATTATTGAAGAATGGTGACAACCCACGGTTTTTGTTATACAATGGCATCTTTTATCCACCAACTGCTCGCCTACCATCTTCCCACCCAAACCACCCCATCCCCAGGTACATTCTCCTGCAACCGCAGGAGATGCAACACCTGTTCCTATACCTACAAATTCTACTCCGTCCAAGAACCCTGACAGTCTTTTCAGGTGAGGCAGAAGTTCACTTGCACCTCCTCCAACCTCATCTATTATATCCACTGTTCCTGTTTGGACTCCTATATATCGGTGCGACAGGCTAGGTGATCATTTCACTGAGCACCTCCATGCAGTCTGCCGAAACCTACCTGACCCGGTTGCTAAACACTTTCACTCCCCCTCCCATTAACACACTGACCTTTCTGTCCTGGGCCTGCTCCATTTTCAGAGTGAGGCCCAGTGCAAATTGGAGGAACAGCACATGATATTTCGCTTTGGTAGAACATTAACTTCTCTAACCAAGTAACCCTTGCTTTCCTTCTCTCCCCATCCCTCTGCCTTCCCAGTTTTCCGACCTGTCTTACTGTCTCCAACTACATTTTATCTCTTTTTGTTTTGTTGTTACCTTCTCCCAACTAAGAATGATCTATTCTACATTTTCCTTGATCTCCATTCCCTTTGTCTTGTTTTCACAACTTACCCTTTCTTATCTATGTATCTCCCTCTCCCCTGACATCACTTAAGAAGGATCTTGACCCGAAATGTCACCCATTCCTTCTCCAGAGATGCTGCCTGTCCTGCTAAGTTACTCCAGCATTTTGTGTCTATCTTTGGTTTAAACCAGCATCTGCAGTTCCTTCTTACACACCATAATTGTTCAAGTGCTCTCCAGCCTTGCACAGTGGAAGATTTGGAATTTGCCATCACCATCAAAAAAAGCTGTCAAATATTCCAGTGTACTCACCAGGCATCAATCTACCATGCCATTAACAAACCTTGTCAATAGATTCTGGACAAGGCAAGGTTAATGTGGAACTTACCTCCACCTACAAAACAGCGTATCCAGACGCTTCCAAATATTTGTCAAACTACCATCAACACTTCACCAATATCTGAGGACCCAACACATTTGACCACTGCTGTACCACCAGTAGGATCACTGCCACTCAATCCTTCTCCTGCAATTTGATAAATCTGACCACCTGGCTACGCTGCATACAGGGATTGAAGAGCAAGTGGCACCAGCAAAGAAGACTATGAAGTGCTTGTAAAGGGTGGCAATCGTGGGACTGTTTCAAATCAGTGGGCTGAGCCATGTTCAACGATTCATCCACTGACCTAAATGAATGCATCACAGATATCACTGACTTCATAAGGACATATGCATGGAAATGTGTGTAGCTACAAAAATAATTCTGACTCTTCCCAAACCAGAAGCCCTGGATGAACCAGAGATTTATCTGCTGAGGGCTGGGTCAAAGGTGTTGGGTCTGGCGATCTAGCATTATACAAGAAGGTTACGTATGACCTCTTGAAGGCCACCATGGACATGAAGAGACATTTCCGGGCTAATCTGGAGTTACAGACAAATGCTTATCAGCTGTGACGGGCTTGCATATTATCACCTCCTTCAAGGTGAACCAGGAAGTAAAGGTAGCAACAACACATCACTTCCAGAGGAGCTCACTGTCCTTCATGCATGCTTTGAAAGGGAGAGCACAGAGAGATCTAAATGAACCTCCACACACAACAACCTAGTCAGAGTATTCAAGAGGGTGAATCCACACAAAGCACTCGACCCAGACTGCATCCATGGCCAAGTACCAAAGACCAACTGTATTAGATATTCAAGGACATTTTCAACCTCTCTGTGGTCTGAGGTTCCCACCTGCTTCAAAACATCATTGATCATAATGGTGTCCAAGAAGGGCATAGTGACCTGCCTCATTGACTACCATCCGATAGCTCTTACATCCACCGTAATGAAGTTCTTTGAGAGTTTGGTTATGACATACATCCACTCCTGCCTCAGAGATGACCTGGATCCGTATCGCCACAACGGGTCAACAGCAGCTACTATCTCACTCATTGGTCTACTCTGTTGTGGACCATCTGGATTACAGAAACATATGTTAGGCTGCTGTTCATTGACTACAGCTCAACATTCACCATCTTCCCTTCCAAGCATCACCAAGCTCCCTTTGCAACTGGGTCCATGACTTCCTAATCAGCAGACTACAATCAGTGCTGATTAGTAACAACATCTTCTCACTGATATTCAAATCAGGTGCACATCAAGACTGCGTGTTTCACCCCCTGCCTTACTCTTTTACAACCAAGACTGTATGACTAAGCACAGCTCCAATGTCATCTACAAGTTGCAGATGACATCACTATTGTTGGCCCAATTGTAGGTGGTGAAAAGTCAGCGTACAATAGACAGATAGAACACCTGGTTGGTGCTGCCTCAAAAACCTCTTATCAACATTAACAAAGCCTAACATCTGATCGTTGACCAGAAAGGGAATGTCAGGAGACCACCGACCAGTGTTTATTGATGAGTCGGCAGTGGAGTAATTTATTAGCTCCAAATCCCGGATGACCTGTCCTGGGCCCAACATATGGTTGTGATCATGAAAAATTATGGACTTTATAATGTTAGACTTGTTAATCCCACAAAAGAATTAGCACCTCTTCCTCTTTTATTCATAACACCCAGTTACTGTTTGTGCTAAACCAGAATTCCAGCAGGTAATAGTCAGTTGAAATAATCTTAGTATGGTGTAACATTTGTTTTTACAATGAAGTATGCCTTCAAGCAACAGGAAAGTCACACGAAAGTCACATTTTATGAAATCCTAACATGGTACAAAGATCCGCAAATATGTGTTCATTCACAAACTCGTTTTACATAACCCCTTACTTACAAAAGGTTATTTGTTGAATATATTGAAAAGAAAGGAGGTTTTGGATTACGCCATGAAATTTATAATTAAAGGCGTCAGCAATTGTCAATATTTTTTAGAATGAATCGAAGTTTAAAATCCACTTGAGAAGTTGTGTACATGATTTGGGTCTGCCACCAGCAGAAGTACCTGCTTTAAGGCAAGACAAATCATCTACCTTTTCAGGTGGATACACGAGATTCCATGGTATCATCCAAAACCATTCAACGGTTACCTTGAACAATTGTCAATGAAATTAAGTTATGTGATTGACGTAAGGCTCCTTTGTGTGCTATTGTCGTGTACAACTACCTGTTTCTCTCATGTTACTACAGTTGGACATAATTGCATACTAAAAGGCTTGGAAGTCGCACAATGTTATTGATTATGGGGAAAAAAGTGTGCTTTGGCATCTTAAAGTTCTGAGCTACATAAATGCAAGCAATATATGAGGAAAATACTAGCACTTAATATGAAACAACATTTTTTATTTAATTATGCCTCAGTTCAGAAGTTTACAAGATTAGTACCTGGAATGAGAGAGTTGCTTTACAAGGCAGGTTGGAGAGCCTAGCCTTGTATCCACTGGAGTTTTGGAGATTAAGAGGTGTTTGAGAAAACGGCAGAGTGGATGACCTGCAAAATAATTCTAGAACTTAAAATCATGTTTCAAAATAAGGGTTGCCTATTTAAAACAGGGATGAGGCTAAAGTCTTCTTTCAGAGGTTTGTGAGCCTTTGAACTTTCTTCCTCCATGGTAGAAGCAGAGTATTTGAATATTTTTTTAAGGTAGAGTGTTAATGGGTTCTTGATGAATTAATAGAATGAATGGTTACCATGGGTAAATGCGACTTCAGAGTTGAGATTCGAGTCAGGGCAGATCTATCTCATTGAAATAGAATGGCTTCCATCTGTTGCTAATGTAGATCTTTGTAAATTGATTAATAACTTTAATGATGCAGAGGAAAATTCATGTTGGCACAAAATGTTAAGAGCCTGAAATAGTGCATCAAACACCTGAGTGACAATAACAATGTATTAGAATAATCTGTGTTTCATATTCTGAGCCATAACGCAACACAATGCCAACATTTAATTCATACCAAATAGTGACTGAGGAAATTAATTAAAAAGTGATCAGTGCTCTGAATTCCAAAGTCCACAGCAAGGATGAAGTTACAAAGCTCTGCATTTATAAAGTTCAGTTAATATTCATTTATTGGATTTCAAGATTCATTTGACTACTGCAGCATCGTGTGGTAAAAACAGCATTGATTACGTAATCATGGAGACTATCGCAAGTTAGAAAACCTAAATATTTCAGTAGTCTAGCATCAACACATTTTGCTTATAGAAAATATGAGATGAATCCTTAGTAAAACAAAGGGGGAACATTGAAACTTACTGATTGGTGAAAGATCTGGATAGAGTGGATGTAGAGATGATGTTTCCACTAGTGGGAGTCCAGAACCAGAGGCCATAGCCTCAGAATAAAAAGATGTACCTTTAGAAAGGAGATGAAGAGGAATTTATTTAGTCAGTGGGTGGTGAATCTGTGGAATTCATTCCCACAGATGACTGTGAAGGTCAAGTCATTGGGTATTTTTAAAGTCCAGATTGACAGATTCTTGATTAGTAAGGGTGTCAGGGGTTATGGGGAGAAAGCAGGAGAATGGGTTTAGAAGGGGAAGATAGATCACTCATGATTTATTGGTGGGGTAGACTTGATGGGCTGAATGGCCTTATTCTGCTCCTAAAGAACTTCTGAAATATTTTATGTGTACTAACTGTATTACCTTTATGATATTAGACTGCCAATATTAGGCTGCCACGAATGAACAAGATTATATTTGATCTTTAAAAAAAAAATTGTTCTCATTTAAAAGTGATGATATGGCAGTCCTATCAAGTCTATCAAGGCTCACATCCAGGTTTTCCTAAAAGTAGCTGAGGATAAGGTAAGAAAGCTAACTGTTTTCAGAAAATCGAATCTTCCCTCATTGTTCTTCATTTATTTCGTTCGCAGCAGAAGACATCTTTGTCACCATCATTTAAACACAACCAGTTACTACTGAATCTGTGCCTGGATCCAACCATCAAATGACCATGACAAACACTGTGGCGTCTTTTACACTTCTATTAATCTGCCTGAATGTCATCACTCGTGGTCAGGAAGAACCTTCCAAAAATACATCCAATAGGAATTTTATTACAGACAACCTAAAGCCAAACAGAACTACTTTTTCAAGCCCATCAACACCTACTGCTATTCTGTCGTACACAAACAAATATGAACATCCAACCAAGAGGCCCTCACAGAAAGCGTCTGGGTCTTCAGTTCCTCCTATGTGTACTAAACAAACAGAAATACGACACGCTTTCAAATACATCAATTCTGTGGTCTCCTGCATGATCTTTGTGGTGGGAATCATTGGAAATTCTACATTGATCCGAATCATCTACAAGAACAAATGTATGAGAAATGGACCAAATGTCTTGATTGCCAGTCTAGCTCTCGGAGATTTTCTCTACATCCTGATAGACATCCCAGTTACCGTTTACAAGGTATTACAGAAAGAGAACAGGGACAAAAATGACTCTTTGATGTCCAAAGAGCATGGAAAATTTTAGTTTTGTGATTAGATACGTGATATCTATGTACTCAAGAGATAAATTAGGTACTACGTACTTAAAAAGGCCAACCTGTTCTGTGAAAAAAGAGGAAATTTCTAGGGTATGCTTGTGAAAAGCAAATATCTTTCCCTTCCAGAATATATTTTAAATACTATGATTAAGCTTTCAGGATGTTCTGGTTTGAATAATAATTAAATTGTTCATGTTTATCACAAAAATGAAAGCAATTATGAAGAACTATATGCAGTTAAATGTGCAATATAAGCCAAATCACACATAAAGTACAAAACCAAAGATAATTTAATGCATCAAGCTAATGTTAATGCACACCAAACTGAATCAACTGTCCTATAAAGACATTAATACTGACCTATAAAGATATTACTATTACATAACATCTGAAGAAGGGTCTCGACCCGAAACGTCGCCTATTTCCTTCGCTCCATAGATGCTGCCTCCCCCGCTGAGTTTCTCCAGCATTTTTGTCTACCAAGACATTACTATAAGCACTTTTATGCAACTGGTTATTATGGGTATTCAGTTTTTTTTAATCATTTATGGCAGAGACCAAGTATGTGCATAATACTAGTGAAACAGAAATACTGCAAAGCTGAGTATTCAGTGTTTCTTGATAAATTCAAGATTTCACTCTTATGGGTCCAAGCATGGTCACGAGTGTTACTTGTTTTATGCTGTGATGTTTCATCCTGAGACCATATCCCTCCACAATCTACATGTTACTCTAGTTGGCATTATCCACGACAAATGCATTTGTCATACTCAGCTAAACCTCGTATTTGACATCAGAATAATGTCATCCTCTCCAACTATCCATGTAATATTAAAAATAAACTGCTGGGAAACTCAGCAGATCAGGCAGCACCCAGTGTGGAAGGCAATTGTCAGAGGATGTTTCAGATCAGGACCCTTCTTCATACATCCCAATTACAATTTCTAAGCAATTTCCAAAATAGAGAAAGGCAAAATATGGCTTTTTAATATGCAAGGTGGGTACTTCCCCCAAATGTTGCTATCTGATTAAATGTCATGAACAAGTGTACACTCAAGGAATAAATTAGCTACTATTTAAAAACAGCTAAGATGTTCTATAAAAAGAACACTTCTAGGGCACTTGAAGAGCAAATATCGTTCCCTTCCATAATAATGAAAGGTCCCAACTCAAACTGTCTTCTGTCCATGAACCATTCAGTTCCACCAGCAGTTTTTTTTCCTCAAGATTCCAGCATCTGCAGTCTCTTGTATATCTATGTTATACTGAAATTCAAATACACCGATATTCCCACCAAATGCCAGCAAAACAGTACTTACAAACATCTTTCTTAAAAAAGCATTTGACAATGTCTCTCAAGGTAGGCTGATCCTGAAGATTACAATGCATGGAATCCACCATTGGGAGATGGTTGTTTGGATTCAGAATTGGCTTACTCATAGATGATAGAGAGCAGTAATATAAGAGTATAAAACTGGCTGGAGGTCTGTGATCACTGGAGTTCTGCAATGATCAGTACTGAGACCTCTGTTGTTTATGTTATATGACTTGGATGACAATGTAGATGGATTGGTTAGTAAAGTTCCTGTCCCACTTAGGAAACCTGAACGGAAACCTCTGGTGACCTTGCGCCCCACCCAAGATTTCCGTGAGGTTCCCGGATGTTTTGGTCACTCTCCCTAATGATCGAAAGTGGTTTCTTCTATGTTCCTGTGATTATTTCAACCAATTCAAAACCAGCCTCGACTAAAAATATGTTGCCGTTTGGTCGAAGCCAGTGGAGTGGGGTCGCTATTTACTTACAGGCAGTTGAAGGCAATCTCCTTCGCTGACCGGCCATTTTGATTGGCTCATTGGAGTTTTCAGCAAAGATCCTGTACGATCTTTGGTTTTAAGGACCTAGAAAATCCGCCGGAAGGTAAAATGCCCGCTAACTTTATTAGACTTCTTAAAACTGTCTCCACTCCTTCTCCCCCTTCTCTCCCCCCCTTCTCCCCCTTCTCTCCACTTGTCTCCCCATCTCTCCCCTTCTCTCCCTTTCTTTCCCCTTCTCTCCCTCCCTCCCGCGCTCTCTAAATGACTTACCGTGCTCTGTGGCAGCCGTTTACCTTCCTCTTCATCGCGCAGACAGTGCTCCTCCGCTGTCCCTGGCCCCCACCTTCGCGATGTGTGTGTGTGTGTGTGTGTGTGTGTGTGGTCGGTAGCAAAGATCCTGTTGGATCTTTGGTCAGTAGATGCAACTCACACCTCGGTCGAGGCTTTCCAGGCAAGTGACCAAAACCTCTGGCGACTCATGGAAACCTTGGGTGGGGCGCAAGGTCACCAGAGGTTTCTGTTCAGGTTTCCTAAGTGGGACAGGGGCTTTAAGTTTTTAGACAACACCAAAATTGATGGAATTGTGGAGAGTGAAGAAGGCTTTCAAAATGTAGGTTCATCCAGAGATGCGCAAGGTGTTGCACTTTGGGAGTTCAAATGTAAGGGGAAAGGATACTGAAGAAGGGTCTTGAACAGAAAGATCACCTTTTCATTTTCTCCAGAGATGCTGTCTGACCCGCTGAGTTACTCCAGCTTTTTGTGTCTATCTTCAGTTAGTGGCAGACTCTTACTAGCAATGGCAGAGAGATCTTAAAGTCCAAGTTCATAGCTCTCTGAAAGTAGCAAATACACAAGTAGGTAGAATGGTAAAGAAGACATTTGGCATATTTGCGATTGGAGTATTGCATACAAGACTGAGAAAGTCATGTTACAGATGTGAAATCTGAGTGATGTTGAATAGTCTGGGATATGCTGAGCAGGCCAGGATATACAAATGAAAATAGGGGAAGAGGAATAGCAAATACAAATGGCCAAAAAGGACACAAAATGCTGGAGTAACTCAGCAGGTCAGGCAGCATCTCGGGAGAACATGAATAGGTGATATTTTGGGTTGAAACGATTCTTTAGATGAATGGCCAGTCTTGATACAAACATAAAGTTATCTAAAGTTGCAAAATTCAATTTTAAGTCCTGCAAACTGCAGCGCGCCCAGATGAAAAATTGTGTTTCTCGAGTGTTGCTTCAGATTCAAGCATCTATAGTTTGTGACTTCCAGCATTCTGCTTATGTTTGAATTCAGCAAACCTCTTCAAATTCTGATTTGCAAGTCATTATTTTCAGTTTGAAATATTGTTGATGCTTAATCTTTATCTGCCATTAAAATCTATTACATACCTCATCAAGCTTAAGACTTCTTCACTTCTGTACTTTCCTTCATAGTTTCCCTTGCCTCAACATCTTGATTCGTCAGTATGTCACAATTCATGATCCCACACACTGGAGCAAGTTTTGGCCTCAATGTCCATTGGCTTCTTATGCCCGAGTGAAATCTTTATTCCCACTTTTCAAACCTTCCTGTAGTTTAATCACAATGTCCTCCGTACCATATTCTTGTCACAGCCTATGGAAAACGTGTTACTCTTCCAGTATATCAAAACGACTCCCTCAACTAATATGCCACTACCTTCTGAATCTTCTTCCGTGAGAACTAATAGCAACAAGAGCATGGTCATTTTGAACCATTCGACTACTCAACGTGTTCCACGGTATCATTTCCGAGTTAAATAACAGCAAAGTATTTGCACATCAGGGGGGTGCATACTGACACAGAACTCGTATGTAGTGATGTTGGCAATTATCTACTAATCTTTTCCTTTTAAGAAAAACGGGCTACAATTTCGGCAAACACCATCAAAGCAATTTTTGAAAATTGTAATAATGCAGTTTAAAATTGAAAAAGACTGCAGCTATGGTGCAGTGGTGTGGGATGGAGCAAAATGTTTGGGTTGCTAGGTGGGACGCATATGAAGAAGTTGACTGCCCTGGATCAAACTCATGATCAGTCAATTGGCCAACTTTTGGAGTCATATTCATAGAGTGATACCGTGTGGAAACAGGCCCTTTGGCCCAACTTGCCCACACCGGCCAATATGTCCCAGCTACACTAGTCCCACCTGCCTGTGCTTGGTCCATATCCCTCCAAACCTGTCCTATCCATGTACCTGTCTAACTCTTTCTTAAAAGTTGGAATAGTCCCAGCCTCAACTACCTCCTCTGTCAGCTTGTTCCATACACCCACCACCCTTTGTGTGAAAAGGTTACCCCTCAGATTCCTATTAAATCTTTTCCCCTTCACCGGGTAGCGCCAGCAATTGCTGCCGCGCCAACAGTCTGTCTGTCCCTTCCTTCTTTGTTGTTTGTGTTAAATGTATGTTTTTAGTGTTCTTTAGCTTGTTTTATGTGGGGGGAGGGGTTGGGGGAAACGTTTTTAATCTCTCGCCTCGACGGAGATGTAATTTTTTTCGTATCGTATCTCTGTTCGCACTGCGGCCTAACATCGAGGAGTTGGTGGCCTTTGCTGGAGACCGACTTTGAGGGCTCCAACGCGGGTGCCTGCAGGACTTAACATCTTGGAGCCCGCGATCCCTTTGCCAGGGATCGACTTTGAGGTTCCAACTGTGGTGCCTGCGGACTTTAACATCGTGGAGCTTGCGGTCTCTGGTTAGAGACCGACTTCCGGGAGATCCAAGCCGCAGGAGCTTTGACCACCCCGACGGATCTGCAGGAGCTTCGATCGCCCCGACGGATGGTTCGACTGCCCCGACTGCGGGAGAATAGAGGAAAAAGCTTGGACTTCTTTGCCTTCCATCACAGTGAGGAATGTGGGGAATCCGTTGTGGTAGATGTTTGTGTAAACATTATGTAGTTGTGTGTCTTGTTACTTTTTTTTGTATGGCTGTATGGTAATTCGCATACAAAAGACCTTTGAAACCTTTGAACCTGTCCTCTGGTCCTCGATTCCCCAACTCTGGGCAAGGTACTCTGTGTATCTGCCCGATTTGTTCCTCTCGTGAAATCAAAAATTCATCTGTCTAAATTTGTGCATTTACCCGATCTATTCCCCTCATGAAATTAAAAATTCAGCTGTCTAGATTTTATTTGTTTTCTCCAAAGTCATGCGTTTTTCTAGTTAACAGGAAGAGGAAAAGGTAGTATTTTACTCGTTGACACTGCCAATGATTTTTTGTATGCAACTATTTGAAAATGGTCAACATTTTCTTGGATAGTTTATAGTGTGATGTCGGAACTGTAAGTGTATTTCGTCTTCAGTACATCCAGGCCCAAGAATAAAGCTGTAGCAATCTTAGCATCCTGACATCATAGAACAAACTCTCAATACATTGACTGCTTATTCAACGTAAACAGTAATTCTATTTTCTTCTATTGTTTCAATGTTTTCAACTTCATAATCGCATTCAATTTTCTTTTCTTTTTAATAGCTACTGGCTGTAGACTGGCCTTTTGGAGTTGAGGTTTGCAAGTTTGTACCATTTGTCCAGAAGGCATCTGTTGGTATCACAGTCCTCAGTCTTTGTGCACTGAGCATTGACAGGTATAAAATGTTCCCAAAATGTTTTATTTTTTTTCATTGTTCAGACAATTAAATGGAAGGTATATATATTACTGTGATGGTCACTTGTTTCAATAGTTATTACTGAATCTGGTTAAAAACGCATCTTTGAATTGACAAACAGTTTACGTTTGGGTTAAGTACCCATGCTCAGTTCCAGATATTAGATTGGGCAGTTTGGAATCAAAGCTAATAATTAAGTAACCATCCCAATTATTTACTATTAATAATAATTGCTCATCTTTGTCAATTCACTAAATGTTGCAAGCTCCGGGTCTATCTGCAAATACAGCTTCAGTAAAATAGAACACTTGCTCTTAAAATACATTTATTGTCAATTTCCTGAAATAAATATGTCTCCCATTTTATCCATCCTTCATGAAGTACACTGAAACACTGAGAGAGCTAAGAAAACAACATACATTTTACTGATCTTGGGAATTATCATTTGCACAGATCATGTCAATATTACAGGCAACGGACCTACTTAACCACTCTGTGGTATATTTACAAAGACTGAATTTATAAAAAACTAAATGCAACTATGGACTGAAAGTTGAGAGGGCTATGTCATCTTTGCAAAGTATGAATTAAGACATTGAATTATGTATGAAGCTATTTAATATTTTGCAAAAATATAGGCATTGATCTTCTGGATGTAATAACAGTTCACATTCTTCACAAAACTGAATGAAACCATGAAGTGAGCATGTGCAGCTAAACATACAAAACAGGAACTTCTTTTCAGACAGAAATTACCATGAGATGACTGGTATTTCACTGACAGGCTGAGTGACACTTTCTTGGAATTATAAAATATCTTAAATGAGAAATTATCAATTTGTCATGGTTTTTTTTTAAAAAGGTATCGAGCTGTGGCCTCCTGGAGTCGTGTCCAGGGCATTGGCATTCCCTTGAAGAAAGCTTTGGAAGTGACAGCCATTTGGTTGATCTCAATTATTTTGGCAATTCCAGAAGCTATTGGGTTCAATATGGTTTCAATTAAGTATCGTGGACAAGACCTTAACGTGTGCCTGCTTCACTTGTCCCAGCCATCAGGATTCATGGAGGTAAGAGTTAATGTAAAAAAATGTTCACATTTTGACATTTAATTTACTTGATCAAGTACAATAAGCAAACTGAAAAACACAAAAATGATAACCAATTTCTCATAAATGTGAATATTTGGATTGTTTAGTTCATTATCATTTGTCATATACATGTTAACCTGAATGTGGGAAAGGGAAGGGTAAAGGAGGTTTTGAATACGTCTTAAAAAATAATAAAACACAGCTCTGTCAAGAGTGTTTAACTCTCATATGTACCAGCAATATAACAATTGCTGCAGCTTTATAGGCCCATTAATGCAAAACACAAAACAAATATACAATAATTAATAATACAATAAATTAATTATCAATAACCAGACCATAATAGTGGAAAACCAAGTCCATGGTGCAATCAAAATAAAGTCTATTGCAGTTCAAAGTTGCTGATGTAATGGTTAATGTTATACAGTGTTCAAGAATCTAATGGCTGCAGCAAAGAAGCTGTTCTTGAACATGGAGTTCATGGTTTCTAGGCACCTGTATCTTCTTCCTAATGGTACGAGACAAGACCATGGCCAGGATGGTGTGGATCTTATGATACTAGCTCACTTTTTGTGGTAGCTGCTCCTGTAGATCCCTTTACCTGTAGGGAAGTTGGTGTCCGTGATGGACCAAGCAATGTCTACCACTTTCTGCAGCCTCCTCCATCATTGCCAAGTGTTCAAGTTACCAAATCAGACCATGATATAACCAGACCATGTTCTCTACTGTGTACTTGTAGAAGTTTGAAAGCTTATTCGGCGACATGCAATCCTCTGAGGAAGTAGCGGTTTGATGAGTTCTATTTATGATTGCATCAATATACTTGGACCCAAAACATCTCTACAGAGATATGCACAGCCAGGGACTTTCAAAGCCACGGTCCTGCCATTGAAGACAGTTTCTTGGATCTCTGGCTTTTCATCTCAGAAGTCATCAACTCCTTGATCTTGCTAATATTGAGACCAAAATTGTTCTTGCACCAATCAAATTATCAATTTCTCATATCATAATAGAACTCCCATACAGTGGCTAAACTAATTTTCAGATATTTTCCCTAACCATAGAATAGTTTGTTGATTCAAATAATGAATTGCAGTTCATGGAGTGTTTAGAAAACTGTTGATTGCCCATTATAAACGCAAACTATTTGAACTGTTTTTTTGTACAGTTTTACAAAAATGTGAAGGATTGGTGGCTCTTTGGCTTTTACTTCTGCCTGCCTCTGGCTTGCACTGGTATATTCTACACTCTGATGACCTGCGAAATGCTGAACCGAAGAAATGGGATGCAAATTGCTCTCAATGATCATATAAAACAGGTAAGACAAATGCAACATACCGATGAAACAAAGTAGAGACAGCACAGACTAAAGTAAACAGGAACAGAAAGCCTAAAAACACTCCAATTGAGAATCTAGAAAATATTTATCTTTCAAAGGATGGTTTGGCCGAAGTCCATAACCTTTTATTTACGCATCCTCTGATCACACTGGAACAGAAAATGAATGGCTAAACACCCCCCCCCCCCCCCCCCCCCTCCAGGTTCCATCAACCCACTTAACCTTCTGGCTATCCTATCTTCTCCACTGGTTACACCTGCCTATCCCTCCCTTATTGGGTTCCATTTATCAGAATCCATAAACCCCAGCCCTCAGACTGCGCTTATTGTGTTCAAGTCTTGGTTGTTATCTCAGCCCTCCCCCTCACCTCTTTGTACTGGTATGTTCCTTCTATGCTCTCAGTCCAAATGCAGTGTCTCGATCCAGAATATCAACCATCCCGTTGCTTGACCCACTGAGTTCCTCCAGCAGTTTGTTGTTTCCAGCTGTCCAACCAAGACCAACATGTCCTTCAATTAAAAATATCAACACGAGAACAATACTTTGCCACTCTACTCTAAATCACATACTAGCAGTACAAAGACACAATTAGTTGTCACTATGGTCGTGTTTATTCAGTGATTGAGATTGCAACGTTAAAAGGATTAGTCCTCCATATTAAAAAAAACTGTTCAGAACTTGTATTCATCTAATGGTTATTTGCGTTATGCCACTACAATTTTAGTAAGCTATTACTTTAAAAGAATAAACCTATTAGACATAGACGATTAGACATAGAGTAATTATCACATTGCTCTTTAACTTTTCACAGCGACGCGAGGTAGCCAAAACAGTTTTCTGTCTGGTGGTTATCTTTGCCATGAGTTGGCTCCCGCTGCATTTAAGCAGGATCTTGAAGAAAACTATTTACGATGAACAAGATCCCAATAGATGTGAACTACTCAGGTAGGTTGATGATATCTTTTAAAAGTTGCTCTCACTTCTGTTTTGTCTGATGTAATGGATTTTAGGCACTGTTTTCTCAGTTTATGCACTGATAAGAAACATAATAATCAAATAATAGCAAGTGTACACATATGTACGACTCAGAAGATTCTACAGCCATTTCAAATCAAGATACATTTCAGATTTGCACCCCAAACATCTAAAATATTTTAAATAGGATAGTTCATTGTAATTACTTGCTTTTGTGCAGCAAGTGCAGGGGGCCAACATAACTGTCACACTTATATTTTCCTAATTAGCAGTCACTGCTCCCAAAATGGAATACCAATTTTTCATATCCCTTGCTGCAAAACAAAACAGACTGATAACCAAAATACACTTTACAAACATAAAATTAATTTAAGGATACACTGAATGGGATACTTGTGAGCTTGAAATAATTATGGAACAATGAACCACACAATCCTGGAAGTTGCAGGAACAGCTCCACAGCGCACTCCAGAGGCAACCGTAATAAAGTTTGAGAGTGTGGTGAGAATGCCCTGGTTTTTCCACTCACACCTCACAGCCAATAAACTCCAAACTTGTCCATGGAAAAGAATGCTTAGAAGGTGCCCATCTTCCTTGTGCTGCCAAATATAACTAGAAAGTGGCTTTATATAATTTTAAAAATGATTTAAGTGCCCACAGATCAGCTTGTTAAATTTAGAAAGAATAACTCCCATGTCCTCTCCTGCATTTCAAAAATTCTCTCCTTATTGGCTTGACCAACTAGCCTGCTTTTCTGTATTTGTGTATTCACTAAGGAAGACACAAACAATCTAGGATCCCAGAAATACTAGGGGACCAACAATTTAGTGGGAGGGAGGAACGGAAGGGAATTCACATTAGTCAGGAAATTAAGTTAGGTAAACTGTTGGGACTGAAGGCAGATAAATCGCCAGGGCTGACGGTCTGTATCCTAAGGAGGTGGCCCTAGAAATCGTGGATGCATTGGTGATCATTTTCCAATGCTCTCTCAACTCGGATCAGTTCCTGTGGACTGGAGGGTAGCCAATGTAACCCCACTTTTTTAAGAAAGGAGGGGGAGAGAAAACAGGGAATTATAGACCAGTTAGCCTTACATCGGTAGTGGGGAAGATGCTTGAGTCGACTGTTAAAGATGTTATAGCGGTGCATTTGGAAAGCAATGACAGGATTGGTCAAAGTCAGCATGGATTTATGAAGGGGATATCATGCTCGACTAATCTTCTGGAATTTTTTGAGGATGTAACAAGTAGAATGGATAAGAGAGCCAGTGAATATGGTGTATCTGGACTTTCTAAAAGCCTTTGACAAGGTCCCACACAAGAGCTTAGTGTGCAAAATTAGAGCACACTGTATTGCGGGTAGGGTATTGACATGGATAGAGAACTGGTTGGCAGGCAGGAAGCAAAGAGTAGGAATTAACAGGTCCTTTTCAGAATGGCAGGCAGTGACTAGTGGGGTGCCGCAAGGCTCGGTGCTGGGACCCCAGTTATAATTATATATTAACGATGCAGATGAGGGAAATAAATATGGCATCTCCAAGTTTGAGGATGCCACAAAGCTGGGTGGCAGTGTGAACTGTGACGAGGATGCTATGAGGCTGCAGGGTGACTTGGATAGGTTGGATGAGTGGGCAGATGCATGACAGATGCAGTATAATGTGGATAAATGTGAGGTTATCCACTTTGGTGGAAAGAACAGAAGGTAGATTATTATCTGAATTGTGTCATATTAGGAAAAGGGGAGGTGCAACGAGACCTGGGTGTGTTTGTACATCAGTCACTGAAACTAAGCATGCAGATACAGCAGGCAGTGAAGAAAGCAAATGGCATGTAGGCCTTCATTGCAAGAGGATTTGAGTTTAGGAGCAAGGAGGTCCTACTGCATTTGTACTGGCCCCTGGTGAGACCGTACCTGGAGTATTGTGTGCGATTTTGGTCTCCAAATTTGATGAATGACATTATTGCTATTGAGTGCAGCGTAGGTTCACCAGGTTAATTCCCGGCATGGCGGGACTGACATTTGCAGAAAGAATGAGTCGACTGGGTTTGTATTCACTGGAATTTAGAAGGATGAGAGGATATCTTAGGGAAATTTTAAATTCTTAAAGGATTGGACAGGATGTTCCCGATGTTGGGGGAGTCCAGAACTAGGGGTCACAATTTAAGAATATGGGGAGGTCATTTAGGTGATATGAGGAAAAACTTCTTCACCCAGAGAGTTGTGAATCTGTGGAATTCTTTGCCACAGAAGGCCATGGAGGCCAATTCACTGGATGTTTTCAAGAGTTAGATTTAGCTCTCGGGGCTAAAGAAATCAAGGGATATGGGGAAAAAGCAGGAATGGGGTACTGATTTTAGATGATCAGCCACGATCATATTGAATGGCGGTGCTGGCTCGAAGGGCCGAATGGCCTATTCCTGCACCTATTTTTCTATGTTCTATGTTTAAATCAGCTATCCAGAATAGGAAATGTTCATTGTTTAGAATTTATTGACACAAGCATACAAATGTGTTTACATTCAGAAACAATAAAAAAAGTTCAATGTATTGTGTATCAGCACAATAACCATTTATGAGCTTTTTATATAAATGATTGTAAATAAGCATAATATATAAATACTTAAACAGCCAAGATTTTTGTGAAGCAACAGACAAGATTCAAAACAAACTGATCAATAAATTAGCATTTCTGGTGCGAGGAAAATAGTTAATTGCTCATGTCAAAATAATATTTTAACTTGCAATGTAATCAAAATTTATGCAATTTTTGTTCAGTTTTCTTCTAGTTCTGGATTATATTGGGATTAACATGGCTTCTCTTAATTCCTGCATAAATCCAATGGCATTATACTTTGTCAGTCAAAAATTCAAGAACTGCTTCAAGGTAAATTTGTCCAATTGTCAAACCAAGTATTTTATTCTCAATGTGAATTTTCACAGAGCACAAATCCTTCTTTAGGAGAATAACCGGACAAATGGATGCATGCAACAGGACTTCCCATGACCAGGAAAGATCAGTCTATATAACACTAAAAAAAAAATTTGAAACCATTATTTTTCAACAAAATGTGGTGGGGTGATAAAATACTTGATTTTTCCAGCAGCTTATAACATACACAGCAGATCACCATTCAGAACCTCATTTCATTTTCCCTTTCATATGTAAAATAATCCATTATCAAAAATCTGAAGATCTGTCTTAACCAAAGTATATAGCTTAATGGGCCTGTCCCACGTAGGCAACTTTTTAGGCGACTGCAGGAGACTACGCAGTCACCACATGTTCGTGGGTGGTTGCTGGGGAGTCGCCTTCATGGTCGTGAGGAGTTCAACATGTTGAAAAATTAGCGGCGACTAAAATGAAGCCGCCATGGAGAATAGCGAGAATTTTCGTGCCGTAGGTGGGTTGCCAGGTCGAAGGTTCTCGTAGGTTGTAGCCAGTGCTGACCGGTGAATTTCATTGGCTCATTGGGGAAAAAAAAAAGTCGTTTTCAGAACCAAGGATAACCGACCGGTAATGTTAAATGTCCGCCGAGCCTCACAGCCGTGTATCTCTGGCTTCTTAAAAGTTGTCTCCACTGCTTTCCTCCATTATCCCCCCCCTCTACCCCCCTTCATTTAAAGGACTTACCATACACTGTGCTTTAGCCGTGTTAATTACAGCGCCAACCTTCCTGTTCATCGCAGTTTCACCTTTGCACCATGTGAATTTCACTCAGACAGTGCTCCCCCCGCTTGCCCTGTCCCCCGCCTGCATAACGGGAAGGTGTGTGTGTGTGTGTGTCTAAGTGGGACAGGCCCATAACAGTTATAATTCTTATCTCATACAGAGAACTTTCTAACCAATTAGATATTCTATTAGGATCCCCAAAGTACTGACCCATGGTACAGCTCTTATGTTGTTTTAGCCTCGCCACTTCTTTTGACATCTTTTCCATTATGCCTTTCACTCTTTTCCACTGCACCAAAGCCCATTCTTGAAGTTCAAATTCTATCATGTTGTTGTCCTGCTTTATTTATCTTTTTAACCTTGAATTCGGTCTTACTCTGCATATGATTCCAGCCTCAACCTCAACACCCTTGACTGCTACTTAGCAGTTTGCAATTGAATATTTTCTAACCGATTACACCCTTTAAAAAAATCAGTTCCCTCACCATTATTATATCCCTTCAACCGTTTCCCTGTTAAGCTACGATCAATTGCCATTTTTCAAACTGCAAATTCTACCATCTACATATTTTGTACCACATCTCTTTCGAAAGTGGTCTTCTTGGCACCCTTTTATCCAAACTGCATTTAAAACAATCATTATTATCTTCAAATCTCACTTGTGCAACCACTTTGTAATTGTATAATTTTCCTTCCATACTATTTAGTCCTCCAGCTCAAGGCTTTTTATGTTTCCTCACTTCCTTCCTGATTTTTTAATTGGTATAGTAACTTTGCAAATTGTTCTTTCAAACTCCACCACATTCTCAAACTGCAAAATCTATTCAGAATGTATTGTTCCAGTCATTTTATTTACTTACTTACTTACTGCCTACTATGCCTCCTGCAACGAAGGTCCTCCACTCCTGTCTGTTCTGGGTCCATCACGCCCAGTAGTGTTGATTCCTTCAGTTGCTGTTTCCGTAACATATTTGTTTTACAAGACAGGGTTGTTAGCCCTGTACTCAACCTCCAACCCGGAGGACCAGTGGATTGCTCTTCGACTCGCCTCTACCTTCGACCTGTCCAGTATGGGAGACCCTAACAGGAGACGAATCTCCCGCTGGCATAGCTCTAGGGGTCACTGAGACACACAAGCTCCCCGATCACGACAAGGTTGAAATCCAACGGGGAGCATTTCATTTAGTCTGTTCCCTATTGCTGAGTTTCCAATAAAATTATTTACAGGCTGAGTAGTACTACATAAAATGCAAATACAGTGCTGGAGTAACTCAGCAGTTAAGAGTCAGAGAAGAAGGGTCCCGATCTGAAATCGCCTATCCATGTCCTCCAAAGATGCTGCTTGACCCTCTGGTTTTTTTTGTTATCCAGCATCTGCAGTTCCTTGTCTACATAAAATGCAAGTTGTCCTTTGATGCAAATTTTGCAGATTCCACATTCTTTTTTATTTTACTCAAACCATTTATAAAGTAACCACAAAGAGAGTAAAAGTTAGAAACACTATCATTCAGTTATTGATGAAAAATAGCTAAATGGTTGAAAAAAGTCCCTTGAACTTTGAGGAATGGTGGGAGTAAGAAATATAATTTAAAAATCTATTTTTAAAGCCTGTCTTATCTTAATCTAATTTGCTGTTTATTTATTTTCATATTGTCCTTCCAGTCCTGCTTGTGTTGTTGGTGTCAACGATCAACTCTGAGCAGACCGATGGATGAGAAAATGGCTGTTGTCAAGTGGAAAGCCAATGTCCATGCAAATGGTCTGGATCGGAGCAGTTCACACTTCAGTAACAAATACAGCTCATCTTGAACTAGTTTAAAAAAGTTAAGGGGAGGAAAGCTCCTCCTGGCTCTCCACTGCCATTTAAAAATGGTTTCATATCTGTACTTAAATGCATTATACATGGGAAAGTCAAAAGCTTATGTTCGTCTGCATATTGACACGTCTTTGGATGCTTGCAGTAATGTATAAAAACAAAAATCATCTCTTTTGACCTTGATATTTCAGTGCAAAGGGGCTGCTCATTCACTTTCGTGATCAATTGCCAGAGAATAATTAATTAAAGTACAAATAGATCATACTCTATCCAAAGAATACTTTGGTAATTATGAAAATAAATTAAAAAAGCTGGAAATTTACTAAAACAATGCGAAAAATTTTAAGTGCTACTGATTTGGTAAAACATTGTGGATATATCCAATTGTACCGATGCACTAATTCACCTTTTTTAGTTTAGTTTAGAGATGCAGCGCGGAAACAGGCACTTCGGCCCACCGTGTCCACACCGACCAGCGATCCCCGCACATTAACACTATCCAACACACACACACTAGGGACAATTTACATTTATACCAGGCCAATTAACCAACAAACCTGCACGTTTTTGGAGTGTGGGAGGAAACCAAAGATCTCGGAGAAAACCCACCTGGTCACGGTGAGAACGTGCAAACTCCGTACAGACAGCACCCGTAGTCAGGATCGAACCCAGGTCTCTGGCGCTGTATGCACTGTAAGGCAGCAACTCTACCGCTGCGCCAACGTGCCTCCATCCTTTGAGTGAAACCCTTTAAATGGTTCTTAGTCAGATTATGTTGCACAGCCTCATACAGATTTGTTGTTTGCAGTATTTCTGCACCATATTGTAGTTATTTTGTCAAGGCAATAAATTATCTATGAATCTGCATAATATATTTTAGTTCAGTATGTTTTTTTCTAAATAATCGGAATTAGGTTGGTACTTAACTCTTATTGTTCAGGAGACATGTGTTAACAATCTTATCTACTTACAGGCAGCTCATATTTTCAGTAAGAAAACAACAATTTCATTTACTTTCAAATTATAAAGAAAAATTCAACATACGAATTTTCAAATAAAGCTACCTGTAATGTGTGAATGATAAATTACAAGAGTTAAATTTCAAACCAAGAAAAGCTTGACATAAGATGTTTTTAAATGCCAAGCCAACTTTTATAGCTAAAACATAAGAACATACAGTGGCACCAAGGACAGGTAAAAGAGAAAAACAATTACAATTCATTCATTCATTTTAACCACATTATGGCACTTGTTTGAAACTACAGAATTAATTATGCACTCTGCATTATAATACTATACACAAAACATCAAGAGAGTGCATTTAAACATCCCAAAAATTGCTTTGATCAAACCACGACTATTTTCACTTCAGTGTCTTATTCCTAAGATTTTCTAATTACATGCCTCTAGTTTTCAGATGTATGTCCCATTACTAAACCATCAATGGACTGCCTGGTAAATCCAGGTACATAATATTCATGTCCTTTCTTTTCCCAGTGTACATTACTCACTGATCAAGAAGGCACCGAGTACTAATAAAAACAGCTTGCAATAGAAAATTAATAGCTTCAAGCATCAATAAATCGATCTTGAATGGAATATGCAGTTTACCAATAATACCTAGTAAAAACTCAGCGCTGAGCTAAACAATGGGAAAAATCTAAATACTTACTCAATGTTCAGAGATTCAGTTACATCCAAATGGCAGCGTTGAGATTCAATAAGCTATCGAAATATCTCATTTCAATTATTTTAATGTTTATTTTTCAAAATGTATTAATGTACAGTGCTATGTATGCTGTTTCAAAACTGATCCATTGCTTCTTGTTTATGCTGCTCTTTATATTCTGTTATACTGTCCTGAAAGAAGAAATGAATCATCAGTGATGTGAAAGTGGGTGAATGCTTTAAAGCATGCTGGCATTTTATGAAAGTATATTTTCATATTATTGTATTCAAGTTGGAAAAACTGAATATAGCCTGAGTGAAGTATTTAAAGTTGTCTCAACATTGGCATAATTACTCTAAATACATATAATTTCAATTATCAGCAATTATATTTAGAACTTTTATTATTGATTAGTTATGCATTATAAATTTAATAAAACAAACTTAACATTCATGTTTATTATCAACATTTGCTTCTTTTTTTCAAATCTATCGCAAAAGAAAAGATGTCGATATCGTCTTGGTGGCTACAGTAGATCATTAATAACTATTTTAGTTAGGCACCCAGCTGTAAATCTCAATAACGCATGAGCCACTTCATGGTTGGATAATGTGCCATCTGTCCATGGCTTCCAATGAGGGGGCAGGCATGACACACAAAGAGATATGACACACATTGACAGTGGCAGACGCAGTGATGGAAACAGAGACAGAGCTCAGGTTGAGGTTGTGAATGGCTTCACTTACGTAAGTAAGTAAGTAAATTTTATTTATATAGCACGATTAAATCAACTCGCGTTGAAACCAAAGTGCTTTACATAGAAGAAATAATTAGGTTTCCGTACATCCATAGAAAAATTAAAAAAAAGAAAAATGACACAACACATTATGGAATTCAACATGAACGTCCCCCCACAGCAGAATCAAAATTTTCCATTGTGGGGAAAGGCACTAGAAAGTTCAGTCCTCTTCCTCTGTGATCACCCGAGGTCGGGGCCTATTTGTGGCCTCCGTAGCCAGTCCGATGTTTTGAGGCCCTCTTGCCGGATGATGGAACTCCGGCGTCGGGAGAAACACTCCTCAGCTGCTTGGAGTGTCTGGAACGGCCGCTTCCTCCCCGGAGATCGCGGCTCCCGATGTCCACAGGACGCACTGGTCCGACTCTGGCGATCTCGGCGAGAGATCCCAGGCTCTGCGGTGTTTTAAATCCACGCCGCCCGCGGCTGGATGCCCGCAGACCGCAGCTCCTCGATGTTGGAGTCGGCGGTCACAGCACTCCGGAGCTTACCGCACGGCGACCCGGTAAGGCATGGCCCGCTCCGTGACGGTGTTTCAGTGCTGTGCTGCCGCCGAAGCTGGGGTTCTTTCCGGTCCCGACAGGAGACGCCGCTCCAGTCCGATGGTAAGCCGCGAGGAAGGGGCGAAGAAGCAGCTCGGAGGGAAGCCGCCTCTCCGACCAGGTAGGGACTAGGAAATAAAGTTTCCCCTTCCCCCCCCCCCCCACCCACCACATAAAAGAAAACCTGCAACAAACATTTTTTTTTGGAATGTCATTGTCAATAATGTATTCCGTCACATTTCCAGAGTGACCCTGAAATAGTTGATACCACTCTTCACCGAGACAAGTTTCAGAAGGTCATAATTAAGTGGTTGAATTTCTTGGTCCATAGATCAACTTCGATACGGAATGATTAAGTAATAAATTAGTTAAAGAGCTTCTCGAAGACAGGAATAAATGGCCGCTGTGGGTACTTTTTAAATACTTTAAACCACAACTGATTTCTTTTCCATTGGCTTCAATTTCCAAATTGATTTTAACACTTCTTGATTTTCCTTTTTCCAACATTGACAACTACTTTGTTGGATTGACCTGTAATATAAAACGTCCATAATATTATTTAGATTTGCCCATTATCTGAGAGATTCCTTTTGATATCCATTTCTTTATGGCAAATCACCATTGAATTATGAAAATTCAAAAGGAAAGTTTGAAAATATGCAATAGCTATCCAAATATGCAAATATGCAATAGCTATCCAAATCCACATGCGTCAATTACATTAGAGATTGCCAGTGTGCAGCTCAAAAGGATTTTCCCTTGATTCTAAACTACTTATGGTCAGTTTATCCATTACACCTCCATGGATTTTGTTCCTCCAGAATTCCTTTTCCAATGGTCTCCAAAGATAAACAAAACTAGAAGGCAAACAAGTTGGTGTAAACTTGGCAATGAATCATGCTCGAATCATCAGAGATGTCCTTATTCTTCAGGGAACGGGGGTTCCCCTCTTCTACCATAGATGAGGCTCTCACCAGGGTCTCTTCTATACCCCGTGACTCTGCTCTCACTCTCCATCCCCCCACTCGTAACAAGGGCAGAGTCCCCCTTGTCCTCACCTTCCACCCTACCAGCCGTCACATACAACAAAAAATTCTCCGACATTTTCGCCACCTCCAACGTGATCCCACCAGTTGCCACATCTTCCCATCCCCTCCCGTCTGCTTTCCGCAGAGACCGTTCCCTCCGTAACTCCCTGGTCATTTTGTCCCTTCCCACCCGAACCACCCCCTCTCCGGGCACTTTCCCTTGCAACCGCAAGAAATGCTACACTTCTCGCTTTACCTCCCTCCTTGACTCCATTCAAGGACCCAAGCAGTCTTTCCAGGTGCGGCAAAGGTTCACCTGCACCTCCTCCAACCTCATCTATTGCATCCGCTGCTCTGGATGTCAGCTGCTCTACATCGGTGAGACCAAGCGTAGGCTTGGCGATCGCTTCGCCGAATACCTCCACTTGGTTCGCAATAGCCAACCTGATCTCCCGGTGGCTCAGCACTTCAACCCCCTCCCATTCCAAATCCGACCTTTCTATCCTGAGCCTCCTCCATGACCAGAGAGAGGACCACTGTAAATTGGAGGAGCAGCACCTTGGGCAGTTTGGGCAGTTTTGCTTGGGCAGTTTGCATCCCAGCAGTATGAACATTGACTTCTCTAATTTTAGGTAGTCCTTACTTTCTCCTCCCCTTCTCAGCTCTCCATCAGACCTCTGGCTCCACCTCTTCCTTTCTTCCTCCCCCACCCCCCCCCCCCCCACCCCCACCCTCACATCAGTCTGAAGAAGGGTTTAGACCCGAAACTTTGCCCATTTCCTTAGCTCCATAGATGCTGCCTCACCTGCCGAGTTTCTCCAGCATTTTTGTCTACTTTCGATTTTCCAGCATCTGCAGTTCCTTCTTAAACAATGAATCATGCTTCTTGGTTCCATATTTTGCAACTGAAGCAAACTGGTTTAGTTTATAATTCCCTTCAAAATTTTTGCTATGTAGTTCTCAAGATTGTTTGGCATCCAGAGCCTTGTTGAACTCTTAAGTCTTCTTAAGCAGGAAAAGTAATTTTTAAAAATGCAGTCACTGAGACAATGATGATCATCGCTAATTTTCATTTAAATTGCACAAATGAAAATTCAACATTGCAGTCTTCTGTTAGGAAGTTTCAGCCAAATACTGATATAGTTAAGTAAACAAGACTCACCTCAAATGTATTCAATACATGCTGACAGACAGTCATGAGTTCATTGAGACCCCTACGAAAAGGTTCTACAGATGGAATTCCCCCTGAGAAAGAATTCACAATACAGATTCATTAACACTTTCATGTTCCCCCAATATTTCAGTAGCACAACATAAGAACACACAAAAATAGTAGCAGGAGTAAGCATCCAGTCCCCTGAAGCCTGCCTCTCCATTCAGTTTGATCATGACTGAACTATGCTGGTTGGGTGAGGGGGAGTGGGGAGGATGGGGGAGGGGTGGGGTGGGGCAGGGAGGGGTGTGGGGGAAGGGGTGAGGGATGGGGGTGGGGAGGGGGGGGAGAACCTTCAAAACCTTCATAACTTTTGTACTATTTCACCGATCTGAACAAAACTGAAAGGTTACGAGGCAGGGTGATGGAATTGAGATGGTTACAATGCGATCAATGAGATTTTATTATAATCAGAAAGCATTTGATAAGGTCCCACATAGGAGATTAGTGGGCACAATTAGTGCACATGGTATTGGGGGTAGAGTGCTGACATGGATAGAAAATTGGTTGGCAGACAGGAAACAAAGAGTAGGGATTAATGGGTCCCTTTCATAATGGCAGACAGTGACTAGTGGGGTACCGCAAGGCTCGGTGCTGGGACCGCAGCTATTTACAATATACATCAATGATTTGGATGAAGGGATTCAAAGTAACATTAGCAAATTTGCAGATGACACAAAGTTGGATGGCAGTGTGAACTGTGAGGAGGATGCTATGAGAATGCAGGGTGACTTGGACAGGTTGGGGGAGTTGGCAGATGCATGGCAGATGAAGTTTAATGTGGATAAATGTGAGGTTATCCACTTTGGTATCAAAAACAGGAATGCAGATTACCATCTAAATGGCGTCAAGTTGGGAAAAGGGGAAGTACAACGGGATCTGGGGGTCCTTGTTCATCAGTTTAGTAAAACAAGCATGCAGGTACAGCAGGCAGTGAAGAAAGCGAATGGCATGTTGGCCTTTATAACAAGAGGAGTCGAGTATAGGAGCAAAGAGGTCCTTCTGCAGTTGTACAGGGCCCCCTAGTGAGAGTGGAGTATTGTGTGCAGTTTTGATCCCCTAACTTGAGGAAGGACATTCTTACTATTGAGGGAATGCAGCATAGGTTTACAAGGTTAATTCCCGGGATGGCGGGACTGTCATATGCTGAGAGAATGGAACGGCTGTGCTTCTACACTCTGGAGTTGAGAAGGATGAGGGGGGATCTTATTGGAACACATAAGATTGTTAAGGGTTTGGACAACTTAGAGGCAGGGAACATGTTTAAGAATAAGGGATAAGACATTTAGAACGGAGACGAGGAAACACTTTTTCTCAGAGCGTTGTGAGTGTGGAATTCTCTGCCTCAGAGGGCGGTGGAGGCCGGTTCTCTGGATACTTTCAAGAGAGAGCTAGATAGGGCTCTTAAAGATAGCGTAGTCAGGGGATACGGGGAGAAGGCAGGAACGGGGTACTGATTGGGGATGATCAGCCATGATCACATTGAATGGCGGTGCTAGCTCGTGGGGCCGAATGGCCTACTCCTGCACCTATTGTCTATTGTCTATTGTCTAAATGGCGAAACAAGCTTGAGGGGCCAAATGACCCAATTCCTAATTCACATGACCGCATGCATCTTTAGCAAAATGAAAGGATTTCCTTATATTGTAATAATCTGGGATATATAACCCCCTTTGGAAACAAAACAGCATAATCATAAGATACCAACAAGACTGAAAATGGTGAAACTAGAAACTGCACATAACCATTTGATATTTACCATCAGAATAAAACATTCTAGCTTAGTTTAGAGATAGTGTGGAAACAGCACATTACTGACCAACGATCATCATTAGACTAGTTATATGTTATCCCAGTTTTGCATCCTACACATTAGGGGCAATTTACAGAAGCCAATTAACCTACCAACCTGTAAGTCTTTGGGATGTGGGAGAAAAACCCACGTGGCCACAGGGAGAACGTGCAACTATGTACAGATAGCACCCATAGTCAAGATTGATCCTGGGTCCTTGGTGTTATAAGGCAGCAACTCTACCACTGTGCAATAATAATTTATTCACAGAATAATTCCAAAGATAAGTATTGCAAAATTCTTTCCTCAAATTTCCAATTGTACACTCGGACAAAACAGGGCATGTCTTTCAGGACAGATCCAAACACAGCGAGGCTTTGAAGGAAATATTTCATTCCCCAATCTCATTTTTACTCAGGAAAGAAATGCTTGTTGTGAAGTCATCAATTTTATGTACTCCATCAATAGATACAGAACTATTTTGAGTTGGGAAATAAAAAAAACAAAATGTTTTTGGAGCTTTATTCATTATTTTTGTGATATTTGTATAAAGATTTGTATGGCATTGGGACTCTGATAGGCAACACTGGGAAATAGATTTAATTGAAGGTTTGAAATACGATCCAATGTTCTACTCATGGTTTAACTGATGCAAAGACTTAACGCAATCTAGTTCAGCTTGAACAATTGGCAGGGAAGGAAGCAAGCTGCAGGTGCAAGGGAGGATAATTCATTCTCAAGTTGAAAATATTGAACTGAGTGTTCTGCCGTGGTGGCTCATGCTGTACTTTCTATCAAATGTGTATTCTAGAGAACCCAAAGAATCAAAAGATACTTGCGGTGTAACCAACTGATAAATAGAAATTGATCCTCTTATCTGTGGGTAGTGTCGATTAGTGTTGAATAACATGTTGGAACCTTGCAATACTCTCACAGGTCACTGTATAAGAGCAGAAATAGGGGGATGGATCAGCTGAAATCTCAAGAATATACAAATTATAACATACTGGTTTGAATAGACAGGCAAGGAAATTTATCCTACGTTAACTTGGTATCAATTTAATATACTGTGCTGTTTTCAGAGGGGAGTAATGCATCAATGAAAAAGATGGTGTCATTTGTAATTGTGGATAGAGATATTTATGAGGACCAGTGGGATTCGCACAGGAAACTTTAAAACAGCAGAAATGCTAAAGTTTTTAAGAATCTTATGGAAGAAAGCAAGGGAAAGCAAGTTTATAAAGTGTACAATCGGTTAAGGATTAACTCGAGCAGTTTTGTGCTATCCAGGTTCATATAAGAATAAATGCTTATTGATAGGATATTAAACTGTTACCAGACCACCTTAAGTCACAACCTAGCATAACCTTTCAAAAAACTGAAGAGAAAATAAAAATCAGAGATTTTAGAACACTACAGTGAGATAGAAATGATTATATTATAAATCTTGCTATAAAAGTCAACAAGCTATAGTCCAACAAATGCTATCATTGCAGGCTCCAAACTTAGGCAGTTTTAAACCAGCTTATAAGTAACAAGCTGTACAAATTTCTCCCAATTCCACCAATCAGGAGCATTGGGCAGAGTGTGTGAAGAGGATAGCCATAGACTTCAAAACAACACTGGGATGATGAAATGGGCAGAAAGATGGCAGATAGCATTTAATGTTACACATTCATACATTTGGAGAGAAAGAATGATTAAGAGTAATATAAATTAAAAGTGATAATTCTAAAAGGGGTATATGAAAGAGAGATCTGTCTGTATATAGTTCAATGAAAGTGACAGGGCAAGTTTTTTTTTTAAAAGCATGTATGTTCCAAGAGTTTAAAGTCAGAGCCATAGATTACAAAATAATTTACAGAACACTGGTTCAGTCACAAATAGAGTATTTTGCCTAGTTCTGGGTGCCACTCTTTAGGAAAGATCTAAAAGCATTAGAGAGTTCAGAGATGAGCGGCATTAACATGTTCACCCTGGATAACAGGAGTTTGCAAAGTGAACAGCTAGCAGTATTTACAATCATGAAGGGAAAGGATAAATAAATTAGAAAGAATCAGCAACCTATTGGTGCAAGGGTCAAGAACCTTGGAAAACAGAATATAGGTGATTGGCAAAGAGAAACAAACGTAACACGAGGAAAACTTTTTCTTTAATAAATACACTCAGCAGTTAGAATCTATAATGCAATGCTGGGGTGGTAGTGGAGCAGATTCAAAAGGAAGCTGGAAATTATCCGAGAAGAACGGCAGGGCTACATGTAGAGACCATGGAGCAGACCAGGGAGGTAGAACGGGCTACACTGCTTTTACGTACAGCTGGTAGGGACTCGGTGGGCCAAATTGCCTCCTTCCTTGTCTGATCCGGCATGTGATACTGCATGTAGAAGCACTCACTTGTTCATGTACTGTCATTTCACTTGACTTGAGTGAGATAACAGCGCATGCAAGTCATATAAAAAATGCAAAACAAAGTCATTACAAACTTCTCAAACAGTTCATAGAAAGAAGGGTTTCGGCCCGAAACGTTGCCTATTTCCTTCGCTCCATAGATGCTGCTGCACCCGCTGAGTTTCTCCAGCATTTTTGTGTACCCTCATAGAAATAATGTGCAGGTTACCTCTTGTTTGGATTCTAAAGTTAATTTTGCTTTCTGATGGATGAGTGATGCTGTAGCCACAAAATTCTATCTCTGGGCTGTGAAACAAAGAACACCAGTATTAGATAGTATCAACAATGTAAAAAGTATTTACACACAGACCAGAAAATAATTCAGTAAGCCAAAAGACTGTTTGCAAAAAAAGAATTTCCCAAATTTGGCTAAGGTATTTTTGTTCATTAGCACTACACATGGCATTTTAGAAGTCCAGTAAAGTGCAGTCAAAGTATTTTTCAATTAATTAATCATGGTCATGAGGAACAAGGGAAAGTAATGAACTGTCCTGATGAGCAAGGCCACTTCCTATTCAATTTGTATTCTCCATATATTAATACCGACATTCCAATCGCAAGTAAAAATGTAAACAATTTTGCATCAATAAATATAATCAATGTGATTATATAACGAGTCGATATCAGAATTACATTTACAAAATGTGATGCGTTACGAATAACAGTTAAAAGATAATCAGTTTCTGATCTGGAATTAATTTTACTAAAGTTACCTATGAAACAAACCTAGTTAATTTATGTAATTATGCTACATCTTGTCCAGTTTTCCATGATTAATATTTGCTTATCGATTAAAAATTATAGGTAGATTATAGTTATTTTCATGAAAGATCACACACCTCAAAGCGGGCATAGATCTATTTCTGAACATGTCTACTGCTTCAAGTAATCTCTGAAACATTGTCTATCCTTGATCACATCTGAAACAAAAGAAAATGGTTTCCTAATATCTGTTCCTAATATCCTTTGAAGCTTCATCAATTCCAACACAACCTACAGTACGTTAAAGCTAACGGTTTAAGTTTTATTGTTTTATTGTGAATATATAGCAAAAAGCTAAATTCCTAGTAAAATCATGGAGGTTTTTTTAAAGATCACCTCTCACTTGATAAACATCATTTATCTTTACCCTCCGACTTTCACTTCCAAACCAAATGCCAATTAACTTTCCTATTATCATTCCCCTAGTAGCTCTTGTTTTGCTGAACAATAAATAGCCTCAATTCTTCCTATGGCTATTGCTGATATACAAGACCAAATTTAAAAAGTGATCATAAAGAAAGTGAAACAAACACGTGGAATTTCAAAAAATAATATGCAGCAGTTAAAAATAAGAACTTAAAATGTCAACTAGCAAACATTCAAAGGTCAGGATATAGAAATCAACATTGAAAGATCATTGTGTACCTCACTAACAGCTTTAGAACAGAGGCTTCTTGTTACCAGACATCTGTTCCAGCATAAAACTCTCTAAAGAGGATCTACGCTAGATTTACTATGTAATCACTTCAACCAATCAGTTGAGATAATCCTCACTTACAGGCAACATCCAAAAACACGACGAACAATGCAGTAAATAAATCTCATGATACGCAGAAAGACACTGGGGGTTTAGGTATAGAGTGGGATGGCAGAGAGAACAGAAACAGACAAAGTACAACAGTAATTATAATTTTCAGTAAAATCTTCAATGCTGATTAGAGGGAATGAGTTAGCACATTTATAAAAATCAGTTTTACAAAACCAGAGATTTGCTTTTAATTTTACTTATGATACAATTCTAAAATAATTTACACCTGAAATGGACCTACTGTAAGTTTGTTCCAACTATTTTAAGTGTCGAACTTATGTTCCAGAATACCACATTCACACCAATGCAGTTTGTGTGAGACTAGCTGTGAGGCTTTTTCTTCTTCTTGCGTATGGCGTGCACAGCCTAAAGTTGTAGGTCAACTTGTTCTATTTGATCTATTTGTTTGTGCACGTCGGGTTGATTGCATTAGTTGAAACAGGGTGGGCCACGTGAAGGTTGCAATCTTTCACCCCAGCTGAGAGGCTGTGAGGCCATTAGTGAGAAATGGATCAGCACAACCTGATTTCCATATTTAAAACACCAGTGAAGGCATCCAAGGTCACTATTTGATTTCCTTTATCTAATACTGATAGCTCACTGTTATTATTATAGCCAATTCCAGACATATATTTCAAGAGGGTGTATTTGGACAGATACCCATCGATATATGGGAAGCCTGTACTTATAATAGTTGAAGCAATATGTCCCTTGATACATCCGCCATTCATAAGTGTGGAATTCCCAGTGACTTTCTAACAATTGAAAAATTGATTTAACGTGATGTAAAAAAAAAACATCACTGTGACAATGAAGTGAAATCCAGCTGTGACAGGTTGTGTTTAGTTCTTTGATTTAATTGAGGGTATATGTGAGAAGGTTGGTGACTCAGAGTTGGGGAACAGATAAGTGAAGGCATACACTGAGGGTATATCAGTATTTTCAGGCTAGGAAGCTGGAGCGCAATTGCAATGGGGATAATAACTTTAGGACCAAAAATCAAATCCTAAGGGAACACAGTGGGGTCAGGCAGCATCTATGGAAAAGGATAGATGACATTCCAGGTCAAGACCCTTCTTCAAGGATGATGTAGAAGGAAGATACCTGCCAGAAAGGTGAGAGAAGACATGGGGATGTAAGAGCTAGCATGTTAAAAACAGAGGAAATCATAGGCTGGGACCCTTCTTTAGACCCTTGATCGTCTGACCATTCCATCCACAGATGCTACCTGAAAGTGTTTCAGGAATGAAAACACATTCATTCTTCAGGAATTATTTAACAAGGGAAATTCTACCTACTTCTTCATAATCATGTACCGTAGGGAATTCCCAAGAGTGTGGTCCTCATCGTGCAATATGAATGTGACACTGGAGTCATCACATCCTTCTGCCTGCATCTGAAACACGTGGAGATTATATGATATAAGTAAACAATGAACACAAACAATACCGATTCATTTCTCCCACCACCCTTGAAAGAAATAGCAAAAAAAAAAATGACAGTTCGTTAGCATTGTGACAACAATGAATATTTATCGATCACATAAGTATCTCCAGTAACTTAATCAGGATAAAGCAATCAGAAGTCACACCACAAGGCAAGTAACTGGCCAAAGACACAAAATGCTGGAGTAACTCAACGGGACAGGCAGCATCTCTGGAGAGAAGGAATGGATGATGTTTTGGGTCGAGACCCTTCTTCAGACTTCAGCATTTTGTGCCTATCTTCGATTTAAACCAGCATCTGCAGTTCTTTCCAACACAAGTAACTGGCCATGGTAATAGCAGAGAGCCCAGGTGCATCAGCCCAAGTCACCAGTGCCAATCAAGTGCCCACCTGAGCAAGCCCCATTTGCCTGCCTTTGGCCGGTGTGCCTTTTAACCTTTTCTATCCATTTATCTGTCCAAATGTCTTTTAAACGTTGTAATTATAGCCACCTCTATAACGTTTCTTGAGCAGCTTCTTCCATATACCCACCACTCTATATGAAAAACCTACTCCTGAGGTCCCTTTTAAATCTTTACCATCTCACCTTAAAAAATTGCTCTCTAGTTTTAGACTCTGTACCCTGGGGAAAAAGAGTGACCATTCACCTGGAGAAGGTGGTGTTTGGCAAGACTGCCCTCATCGGTCAGGGTACCGAGCACAGGAGCCGAGACGTCATGCCCCTGCTGCACAACACATCGGCATGGCCACACTCGGAGCACCGTGTACAGCTCTGGCAACCGTGGTAAAGAAATAATGTCACTGGTCCTGAAAGGGAACAAAAAGACTCGAGGACGCCCCTGGGACTGGGGGCTCCAGTCACGAGAAACGTGGAAGGCCATATGCTTTTCTCCCTACAGCGCAGGAAACTTATAGAGGTTGACCGTATAAAGGTTTAGATAATCACTGGACTAAGTGGGACCCGTTGGGAGTCACACGGGAGGCCTGGCCCCCAATGCAACCCATCCCCCAACGCAATATTACACCACTCACCTGTTCCCGCAACGCAACCCGTTCCCCCAAAGCAATATTCCACAACTCACCCGTAGCCCTTAACTGCACAGACGCGATTCATTTCCCCTCATCCCCTAACAATCCTCCCCCCCCCCCCCCTGCTCTTCATGTGTGGGAGGGGAGGAAGAGGGTGCGTGGGCAGGGGGGTGGGGGGAGAGTGTGGTGTGGGGGGAGGGGATGCGGGGGGAGGAGTGGGGGTTGTGGAGGGAAGGGTGTGTGGGAGGAGGGGTGTGGGGGGAGTAGGGGTGTGGGGAGGAGGGGTGTGGGGGTGTGTGGGGGAGGGGGGAGGAGGGGTGTGAGGGCGGAGGGGGAGGGGGGGTGTGTGGGGGAGGGGGTGTGTGGGGGAGGGGGTGTGTGGGGGAGGGGGGGTGTCTGGAGGAGGGGGTGTGTCTGGGGGAGGGGGTGTGTCTGGGGGAGGGGGTGTGTCTGGGGGAGGGGGGCTGTCTGGGGGAGGGGGGCTGTCTGGGGGAGGGGGGCTGTCTGGGGGAGGGGGGCTGTCTGGGGGAGGGTGCGTGTCTGGGGGAGGGTGTGTGTCTGGGGGGGGGGGTGTGTCTGGGGGAGGGGGGTGTGTCTGGGGGAGGGGGGTGTGTCTGGGGGAGGGGGGTGTGTCTGGGGGAGGGGGGGTGTCTGGGAGAGGGGGGGTGTCTGGGAGAGGGGGGGGGTGTCTGGGAGAGGGGGGTGTGTCTGGGAGAGGGGGGTGTGTCTGGGGGAGGGGGGTGTGTCTGGGGGAGGGGGGTGTGTCTGGGGAGGGGGTGTGTCTGGGGAGGGGGTGTGTCTGGGGGAAGGGGGGTGTGTGGGGGAAGGGGGGTGTGTGGGGGAGGGGGTGTGTGTGGGGGAGGTGGGGTGTGGGGGAGGGGGGTGTGTGGGGGAGGGGGTTGTGTGTTGAGCGGGGGAAGGGGTTGCAGCACCTTCAGCTTTCGGCCTGACGCAGTAGCTCCCGGTCCCACTCCGACTTCACTCAGAGGCTTCCAGTTCAACTTAACAGCTCCTGGCTCGCGCTGCTCTCTGCCCGCATGCTGCTCACGGACACAGCCCTGCCTCCGGGGTTTTATTCTCCGCGGGTGCCGGAAGGGCCGTTACCTTCATGGTGACTGATAGGCGACAAGAACAATCTGCTGATCTCACGATTTTTTAAATCGTCATCACTTTTCTAATATTTCACCCATCGGAACAAAACTTGGTGTGCTTGGAGCAGAGGAGAACGGTGAATAAGGTGGCCAAAAACATCTGGCAATATAGGTTACCGTTTTCGCGTAAATTAAAAAAAAACGCAAACCAGAAGTGGTTAAGATGAGAGTTTTAGCAATGTTATAGATGAGTGGCATAGCTAAGATGACAGTCACAAGACTTTATTCGAACATAACAGAAGTCATTTCAGCAGGTAGACAAAAATGCTGGAGAAACTCAGCAGGTGAGGACCGAAGGAAATAGGCAATGTTTCGGGTCGAGACCCTTCTTCAGTCATTTCAGCAACTCAGTTTACTAATACTGCATTGCACATTTCCCTTCCTTTCTTCCACCAACCTTAATACAAATGACTATAAGATTGTTGTTCATAAATATATTACCAGGTGACGAATAAATGTGACACACATGTGACGAATAAAACTGATTGTATTGTGATTGTATTGTAGGATACTGACAAAACAAATGTTCACTGATTCCAGGAATGATTTATAAACTTCAGGCAACAAAACAAAATTTAAGTTGAATCATTCCCCTGGGACACAACCTTTTCAAATTTGTATGGCCAATCAATGCCTCACTGTCAAGAAATACATCACGAGGTAAAGAAAGACCTTTGGCTATTTAAACATCTTTCCAATAATAATTCTATGGACCTTTCAGTGGTCTGTAACTAAACCATTATCCCTCTGCCTGAGGCCCTTAATGCTGATCCACTGGCACTGTGCCCGTTGGGCAGTAGGAAAATGGCACATTTCTTTATTTGGCTTCCTAAAGAAGCAGTCAACATAAACAGGCCACTCCTGTTTGCAGAACAACAAGAAATATTATGACAACAAAACAAAGCACAAGAATTAGATTTCCGGTCTTCCCCTACGTTCACTTGTCTGTATAGGTTTAGACTTAAAGATAAAATTAACATACAAGTTATCAAAGCCATAAACATCCACTGCAAACCAAGATCTATCACAATATTTTTCCCTTTGGTTTTCATGGTCATTAATAATTTGAAATGATGCTTGCATCCAACCCTATCCAACTGGGGAGCTTATCAGTTGGTAGACTGGGAGCACTTTAAATTGTAAAATAGTGGCATTTAATGAGCAAAATATATATTGAGAGCAAGACCAGAACGTCATTGCAGATTTTAGTAATTTCTTTAGGAGGTGCATGAGATACTCAGTGCACACACTTCCGAACACATTGTTGATTGAAACAAAACTACTGAATGATGCAATAGCGTCTCGCAATTTTAAATATTTATTTAAACAGTTTTCAGAGTATTCCACATGAAACAAATGGATGAGAAAAATGATTGCATTTTGACACAGGGTATGTTTATCCTCCGTCTACGTTGTATCTGCACCCAGGATGAGGTGTTCCAAACCAGGGCATCGGAAATGTCCTCATTCTTTAGGGAACGGGGGTTCCCCGCTTCGACTATAGATGAGGTTCTCACCAGGGTCTCCTCTATCTCCTGTAGCTCTGCTCTCACTCTCCATCCCCCCCACTCGTAACAAGGACAGTCCTCCTTGTCCTCACCTTCCACCCTACCAGCCGTCACATACAACAGATAATCCTCCGACATTTTCGCTACCTCCAACGGGATCCCTCCACTGGCCACATCTTCACATCTCCTCCCCTTTCGGCTTTCCGCAGAGACCGCTCCCTCCGTAACTCCTTGGTCAATTCGTCCCTTCCCACCCAAACCACCCCCTCCCCTGGTACTTTCCCTTGCAACCGCAGGAAATGCTACACTTGTCGCTTTACCTCCCCCCTTGACTCCATCCAGGGACCCAAACAGTCTTTCCAGGTGAAGCAGAGGTTCACCTGCACATCCTCCAACCTCTATTGCATCTGCTGTTCTAGGTGTCAACTGCTCTACATCGGTGAGAACAAGCACAGTCTTGGCGATCGCTTCACCCAACACCTCTGCTCAGTTCGCATTAAACAACCTGATCTCCCGATGGCTCAGCACTTCAACTCCCCCACCCATTCCGAATCCAACCGTTCTGTCCTGGGCCTCCTCCATGGCCAGAGTGAGTCCCACTGGAAATTGGAGCAGCACCTCATATTTTGCTTGGGTAGTTTACACCCCAGCGGTATGAACATTGACTTCTCCAATTTCAGATAGTCCTTACTTTCCCCATCCTTCCCAGCTCTCCCACAGCCTACTGTCTACGCCTCTTCCTTTCTTCTTCCCGTCCCCCCAACCCCCACATCAGTCTGAAGAAGGGTCTCAACCCGAAACATCACTCATTCCTTCGCTTCATAGATGCTGCCTCACCCGCTGAGTTTCTCCAGCTTTTTGTCGACCTTCTGACACAGGGTATGATTACTTAGCTTTTTATTCAAGACTGTTGTGTTGTTGATTCAACCAGGCTGATTTGACAAGGATAGCATCATATACGACATTCTAGCAGCCCTTCTCTAGCGTGTATACTAGGTGTTGAATCATCTGCACCCTCTCAATCCAACAGTTAAGCAAGGAAATTGAACAACATTTCTGGCTTCTGATTAAATATTCCAACTGATTTTCATTGTAAATAGTTAATTGGGGACAGTTGCACAAATCTAATAATCATAATAAGAATGTTCAAGAGAAATAAAAGGCTATGATTTGAATATTCCAATCACTCCTAAAATATCAGATATCCTCTTTTACCTTAACACATATTTCTAAAAGAATGGTCATTTGTAGCTGTTCTTATTATATTATTTGAAATGGAAACAAATTAGTTAAAAGGAAATGCAGGGAATTTGATACCTCGGAAAATCAGTGCGTGTAGTACTTGATTGTTGAATGGATAGGATTAAGAATTGCTTGTTTTCTGCTATATAATCATTTTCAAGATTTTTCAGGCAAGGAAGCTCCTTGGTGTTAGGAGAAATTTGGAACTGCAGTCCTATAGGAATTTGTACTGGGACCACTATTCTCCATGAACTCAGAATGTAGGGCATGCCATTTAGAACTAAGATCAGAAGAAATTTCTTCACCAAAGAGTAGTGAACCTGTGGATTTCTCTACCACAGAATGCAGCAAATACAATATCCTTAAACAAGCTCAAAGGGATCAAAAAATGAATGTAAATTCTCGCGTGGTTAAGGCAAGCGAACCATAAACAATTGAACAAAACACTTCGTTCCAATTCTCATTAATAAATGTTTTGAGATCAGATGTTAAAGAATTTATTTTAGTCATTTTTGATTCCCTAATATCTAGTATTATAAAAACTTTGTCTAGTCTAGACAAGTGTACAGAAAAAAACATTCAGCAGGTTTTCTGCTGCATACTTCACCACTAATGTTGCCTGACCTGCTGAGTACTTCCAACATTAATTTTTAAAAGATGTGCGTAGAAACGTGGAAACAAAGAACTGCAGATGCTGGTTTATATCGAAGATAGACACAAAGTGCTACAGTAACTCGGCAGCTAATGCAGCATCTCTGAAGAAAAAGGATCTGTGATGTCCCAGAGATGCTGCCTGACCCGCTGAGTTACTATAGCACTTTATGTATTGCAAGAAAAGTGTCGGCTCCAAAATAAGATCAACTCATTCCTTCCCATCCAAACATCCCCTCCCCAGGTACTTTCCACTGCAACCACAGGAGATGCAACACCTGTCTCTATGCCTCCCCCCTCGACTCCGTCCACGGACCCCGACAGTCCTTTCAGGTGAGGCAAAGGTTCACTTGCACCTCCTCCAACCACATCTACCGTATCCGCTGTTCCAGGTGTGACGACACCAAGCACACGCTCGGCAATCGTTTCGCTAAACACCTTCGCTCAGTATGCCTGAACCTACCTGATCTGTGTAAGAAGAAACTGCAGATGCTGGTTTGAACCAAAGATAAACACAAAAAGCTGGAGTAACTCAGCGGGCCAGGGAGCATCTCTGGAGAGAAAGAATGGGCGACGTTTCGGGTTGAGACCCTTCTTCAGACTGGTTAGGAACAAGGGAAACAAGAGATATAGATGATGATGTGGAGAGATAAAGAACACTGAATGAAAGATATGCAAAAATGTAATGTTGATAAAGGAAACAGGCCATTGTTAGCTGTTTGTAGGGTGAAAATGAGAAGCTTGTGCGACTTGGGTGGGGGAGGGATACCTGAAGTGAGAGAAATCAATATTCATACCTTATGTACGAGAATTTTGCCCAAACAGTCTGTGGCCCATAGCGCTATATTTAAACCCCATAGCCCTGCTGCCGGTAGCACTATATTTAGAACCCACAGCGCTGCAGCCTCTTTTGGGACCGCCTGTAGGCAAATATGTGTGGGGGAGGCCCTAGTTCTCTTGTAGGGGCTGGAACATATGACGAATCCTTACAGTAGCTGGGTGCGCAAGATAGAACACGGTAGAAGTGGGGACAGTCTGAGCCGTAAGGAGATGTTTATGGCTTTGTTGAGGAGTCGGGATGGACTTTACTAAAGCCTGTGGGCCGGATGTAACGAGGTAACGCCTGCAGGCTGGATGTGACGGTAACCAAAGGGTGGAATGTTATAAGAGAAGTTTACCTGAACAGTCTGTGACCCATAGCGCTATGTTTAAAGCCCATAGCGCTATATTTAAACCCCATAGCGCTGCTGCCGGTAGCGTTATATTTAGAACCCATAGCGCTGCAGCCGAAAGGACTTTGTTTAAAACTTTACACACCAAACCCCTGCCGTTGGTTGTAGTTTGAATTTGGAAGCAGCACCATTGGCCACGACTTAGCGGCAGTCATTTCAATAACTGATTTCTGCCTGTATAAAGGCAGGGGCCAGTAAGCCATAAGGTAGTTCTTGTTTGCGATCAGCACCACAGACGGAGGCCGAGAGAGAGGGAGGTGTGCTGCTGTAAGACGGGGCCCTGCGCATACCGAGATAAGTATTGTTTTTGTTCTCCCTCGTGCCAATAAAACTGATTTGTAACTTGGCGGACAAGTGTGTCTTTTTTCTGTTCTACTAGTCAGATCCTTGAACCTGTGCCCTTGTAAAAATACCACTGGGCTGTGGAGGAATGGAGAGCTGTGGAGAATTAAAGTGTCCAGCAACCGGAAAAACTCATGGACTTCATCAACTTCACCACCAATTTTCACCCTCCACTCAAATTTACTTGGAGCATCTCCGACATCTCCCTCCCCTTTCTTGATCTCACAATCTCCATCACAGAAAATAGACTATTGACTGACATTTATTACAAACCCATCGACACCCACAACTATCTCAACTACACTTCATCCCACCCTGCTTCCTGCTATGCCTCTATCCTCTACTCCCAATTCCTCCATCTACGCCGTATCTGCGCCCAAGATGAGGTGTTCCATACTCGGACATCCGAGATGTCCTCATTCTTTAGAGAATGGGGGTTCCCCTCTCCCATCATAGATGAGGCCCTCACTCGTGTCTCCTTGGTACACCGCAACTCCGCTCTTGCTACCCCTCATCACAAGAGACAGAGTCCCCCTAGTCCTCGCCTTCCACCCCATCAGCCATTGCATACAATACATAATCCTCCAAAATTTCCGCCACCTCCAACGGGATCCCACCACGGCGCATTTTCCCATCTCTACCCCTTTCCGCCGAGACTCTTCTCTCCGCTACTCCCTGGTTAACTCATCCCTTCCCACCCAAACCAACTCCTCCCCTGGTACCTTCCCCTGCAACCACAGAAGATGCAACACCTGTCGCTATACCTCCTCCCTCGACTCTGTCCAGGGACACCGACAGTCCTTTCAGGTTAGGCAGAGATTCACTTGCACCTCCTCCAACCTCATCTACTGTATCTGTTGTTCAAGATGCGGACTCTTACACATTAGCGAGACCAAACGCAGACTGGGCGATCGTTTCGCGGAACACATCCGCTCAGCCCGCCTGAACCTACCTGATCTCTCGGTTGCTGGACACTTTAATTCTCCTTCCCAGTCCTCCACAGACCTTTCTGTCCTAGGTCTCCTCCATGTTTAAGAAAGAACTGCAGATGCTGGAAAAAATCTAAGAAGGGTCTCGACCTGAAACATCACATATTCAGAGCTGGTCGGGGGGGGGGGGGGGGGGGGGGTGGGGGGGTGGGCAGAGGAACAACTTCAGGGCTGTTTGGAGTCTGTAGACTGGGCAAGGTTCAGGGACTCGGCAACGGACCTGAATGAATACGCCATAGTCGTTACAGACTTCATAAAGAAATGTGTGGATGACTGCATCCCTACAAAAACTTTCCGAGTGTTTCCCAATCAGAAGCCTTGGATGAACTTTGAGATCCGCACTCTTCTGAAGTCCAGGCACCGGGCATTCATGTCTGAAGATACAGAGAACTACAAGATACACCTTAGTAAGGTCATTAAAAAGGCCAAAAGGGACCTTCTCCAAGCTGGAGGATGAGACGGATGTTCGGCAGCTGTGGCGGGGCCTGCATGCAATCACCTCCTTCCAGGCAAAATCAGGAGGTAGCTCGAATGTCGGCGTAGCATCACTCCCTGACGAGCTCAATGCGTTTTATGCATGCTTTGATAGGGAGAACACTGATGTGCCTTCTCGAGCCCCCATTCGCTGCGATGGTATTTCGGTCACGGTCACTGAGGTCGACGTCAGAAAATCCTTCAGAGGGGTGAACCCTCGGAAAGCGCTGGGACCTGATGGCATACCCGGTCGTGGCCTAAAAACCTGTGCGGGCCAACTGGCTGGAGTTTTTACAGACATTTTCAACCTCTCACTTCTGAGGTCTGAGGTTCCCACCTGCTTTAAGAGGGCATCAATTATACCGGTGCCCAAGAAGAGCAAGGTGACGTGCCTCAATGACTATTGACCAGTGGCACTAATGTCTGTGGTGATGAAGTGCTTTGATAGGTTGACCATGGCGCAAATCAACTCCTACCTCGACAAAAACCTGGACCCACTGCAGTTCGCTTACCGCCACAACAGATCAACGTTGGATGAAATCTCGCTGGCTCTCCACTCCACTCTGGACCACTTGGACAACAAAAACTCATATGTCAGGCTGTTATTCATTGACTACAATCATTTAACACAATCAACCCCTCCAAGCTGGTTACCAAACTCTCAGAACAGGGTCTCTGTGCATCCCTCTGCAATTGGATCCTCAACTTCCTCATTCACAGACCACAGTCTGTCCGTATTGGTGGAAATGTGTCAGCCTCGATAACAATCAGCACGGGAGCACCTCAAGGCTGTGTGCTCAGCCCCCTGCTGTACTCACTCTATACTCATGACTGCGTAGCAGGTCATAGTGCGAACTCCATCATCAGGTTTGCTGACGACACCTCTGTTGTGGGACGTATCACTGATGGAAATGAGTCAGAGTATAGAAGTGAGATCGACCGTTTGACCAAATGGTGCCAACACAATAACCTGACTCTCAACACCAGCAAAACTAAGGAACTGATTGTGGACTTTGTAAGGGGTAGGATGGGGACCAATAGTCCCGTTTATATCAACGGGTCGATGGTGGAGAGGGTTAAGAGCTTCAAATTCCGGGGCATGCATATCTCTGAAGATCTCTCCTGGTCCAAGAACACGGATGCAATTATAAAGAAAGCACATCAGCGCCTCTACTTCCTGAGAAGATTACGGAGAGTCGGTATGTCAAGGAAGACTCTCTCGAACTTCTACAGGTGCACAGTAGAGAGCATGCTGACCGGTTGCATCGTGGCTTGGTTCGGCAACTTGAGCACCCAGGAGCAGAAAAGACTACAAAATGTAGTAAACACTGCCCAGTCCATCATCGGCTCTGACCTCCCTACCATCGAGGGGATCTATTGCAGTCGCTGCCTCAAAAAGGCTGCCAGCATCATCGAGGATCCACACCATCCTGACCACTCACTCATCTCCCCGCTGCCTTCAGGTAGAAGGTACATGAGCCTGAAAGCTGCAATATCCAGATTCAGGAATAGTTACTTCCCCACAGCCATCAGGCTATTAAACTAAACTCAAACAAAACTCTGATCATTAATAGCCCATTGCACTGTATCTGTTTATTTATGTATATATATATATTCATTGGTATATGGTCACACTGATATGTATTTATTTTATGTTCTATGTTTTATGTTATGCTATGTATTTATTTATGCCAATATTCTGTTGTGCTGAAGCAAAGCAAGAATTTCATTGTCCTATCTGGGACACATGACAATAAACTCTTGAGTCTTGAATCTATTCCTTCGCTCCATAGATGCTGCCTCACCCGCTGAGTTTCTCCAGTATTTTTTATCTACCTTAGGTCTCCTCCATTGTCAGAGTGAGGCTAAATGCAAATTGGAGGAACAGCTTTTGCTTGAGGCAGCTTACACCCCAGCGGTGTGAGCATTGACAAAACGTCACCCGTTCCCTCTCCCCATAAATGCTGCCTGTCCCGCTAGTTACTCCAGCATTTTGTGTCTATCTTTAGATATAAACGCAAGATAGCTACTTAGAGATCCAGTTTAACTTTTCTTTTGCCATGATGAAACAAATGGCAATGGTGCATTTAAGCCGGTGCATGCGTTTTAACACCAACATGGAGCAGCAAGGCCAAATGGCCTGCTTCTGGGCTACTTGATTCCCTGAACATACTCGTTCAAAGCACTTATTACAGGATAGATAGCCTGCACACTATGTTATTCTTTCAATAAATACAAACATTATTCTCACCACTTCCAACACAGGTTTCTTTACTCCCTCCGCCGTTGCCATGCTCACGCTGCGCTGCTGATCAATCCCTCATCGGCGCGCAAGTTTCACGTCACGTCCACAGTGATTGCTGGGAATTGTAGTCATGAAACCTCAGATAACCTCAGAAACCTCAGATAAACTTTCTGCATAGCTGATGGTAACCAAAGCACACCTTTTATTTGTCCTTAAATCATTTGTTTCCCCCTGCGAGTAGCATTCCCGTGCTCTTAAAACTTCAATTCACATCTAAATGATAAAGAAGAAAATGCTGGAAGCATTCAGCAGGTCTGACAGCGTCTGAGGAAATTGACAAATCTGAAAGTTAATTTTCTCTTTCCAGCCTGATTGCTGAATATCTCCACCATTCCAGTTTTTACTTCAAGTTTCCAGCATAAGCAGTTGTTTTGATTTTCAGCAACTAATGACAGCTCATTCAGTTATTAAATAACTTTTTGTTAATATGCTAAGCTTCATATGCATAACAATGCTAAGTGCAAAAGAACTGTCGAATCAGCTGTAGTTAAAAAAAAAACCTTAATGCATACTAAAATGATGTTTCATCAGTATTTTGAATGTAAAGCGAAACTATATTTAAACATGTATTATTTGAAAAGTTAGCTACATCTCCAATCTTCACTATCTGGACAAGTACTTGAATGAACAGGGCTTGGTGGGTATAGAATTAATCAACCGCAGGTGCTGGTATGCACAAAAGGACAGAAAGTGTTGGAGTAACTCAGGCAGCATCTCTGAAGATCACAGATGGGTCATGTTTCGGGTCGGGAGTCCTTCAGTCCATGTTCTCCAGAGATCCACTAAGTTACTCCAGCAGTTTGTGACCCTGTTTTTATACTGTACAAATATGACTCTTTGACTTAAAACATTAACCTTGAGCCTCTCCTCATTGATGTTGCTAAATATTTCAAGCATCTTCAACGTTAATCTGCAATATCTAGCACCTAAGATCGACACAAAATGTTGGAGTAACTCAGCAGGACAGGCAACATCTCTGAGAGAAGGAATGGGTGACGTTTCGGGTTGAGACCTTTCTTCAGACTGTCAGGGGAGAGGAAGTCTAGAGATATGGAAGGGTAAGGTGTGAAAATGACAGATCATAGCAGACGGTGAAAATAAAAATAAAATTTGGTTCATTGTTGGCTGAGGGGAAGGTGACAAGGAGGCATACAATCAGTAAAATTAATCAGAAGGACAATGAGTTACTCCAGTATTTTGTGTCTATCTTCGGTGTAAACCAGAATCGCAGTTTCTTCCCACATCCACTTCAACTGCATCCCCTTTGATGTCTCATTTTCACACCTTGGTTCTTGGTCCTCCAAAATATTCCAAGTGGAATTTAAACTGGAGGTGGCGAGGGGGGTGGACTTAAGCAAAAAAGGATTCTTGAAGAAGAGGAGCTATCTTAAATTCAGTTGCGTCTGGTTGAGTAACTATAGTAGGGTGAAGAAAGACTACACTTCCTTATCCCTGTGTCTCCCCCGACGCTCAGTCTGAAGAAGGGTCTCGACCCGAAACGTCACCCGTTCTTTGATGCTGCCTGTCCAGTGTTTTGTGTCTATCAGTGGAACATAACCAGCATCTGCAGCAAAGATACTAGAGGAGCTCCTCTATAATCTTTGATCTGCAGTTCCTTCCCACACACGACGCCTGTCACTGGTTCGATGTGAAACTACACTTCCCAGAATGCCAGACGCTCCTCATCTCGCCGCCTGGGTTGGCTCGGAGCCCGCGCGTGCGCAGTGTGTGAGGCAGGGCGGGCACCTGACCGGAAGTGTGTGGGTTGTCTCAGCACAACAAGGCCTTGGAAAGGTGCTGGTGCAGGTGAGTCGTCAGGGGCAAGGATCATAGGCGTTATCGCAGAAATTCTTGCAAAGGCATGGTTTTTTCCCCCGCTTTCCACAGTGGTAATTTTCAAACAGTGTTGTTATTGCCAGGGTTGCGGGATAATTCTTTAAAATGTAGGCTGCCAAGTTGCTAAAGGTGTTCAATTACTTACAATTCCAGGCTTCCCCAAACAGCTGGATATTTATAGTTCGCGGATTGTTTATTTTAAACTGTGTATGTTTTACTGTTAAACTGTAACTGGTTCAGAAGTGAAAATGCCACCTGAAAGGGAAATAAATAATATCTGTTTCCGACAGTAGATGTTGCCTGACCCACCGAGTTAGTCCAGGACGTGTCCTTTTTTGTAGTTTGGTCTGAAGACGAGTCTCGACCCGAAACGTCGCCCATTACTTTTCTTCAGAGATGCTGCCTGCCCCGCTGTTACTCCAGCATTCTGTGTCCATATGCAATTCCAAGTGTCTCTTAGATTTTATACACGTTTGGTCAAATTATAGTCTGCAATACTGTTTATTAGATAACCTTCCTTATTGATTAGTTGGTAAAAGCGTTTGAACTAAGTAATATGACACTATGGTTCTTGCAGTCAACAAAATGAAAGTGAAAACTAGATCCATGGGAAAATTGATACTAAACAAATAGCTCGTTATTGTGCAGGACTCTTGTACTTGGACAGAATACATGTTCGTTGCTCTTTATTTGGTTGCTATGCCTATCTCTAATGGCTTCATAACCCTCCAATGAATCCCAAACACAAGGCTCTCCTCCTGCCTCCGTCCCCTTCTTTCCTGTTAAAAACCGCCGAAATTATCATTTTTTCCTCTGTAAATAATTGTGGGTGCTGTCATTGAAAGGTATCGTGTTAAACTGGTGTTATCTCATGGTGTAGCGTCTTTTACAATTTGCAACTAATAGCCTCATTCATTGTCGTGTCCAGAGAGACAGCACCATCTCGATAACCCTTCGCTAATTAAAGTGAACTCAAAGTCAGAGCAATTTGATTGCAATATTGTGGGGTTATTTTTTGGGTGACTGAGCGCTCAGAACCAAATGCTCTAGTATCTTTGCTCTGAACCCGAGCATCAAGGTGTAAGCGGCCGAAGGAGCACATCCCTTGGGATAGCCCCCGCTCTCCCCCCTGGGGTGAGTGTTGTCCGGCCACGGCTGCCCTCCGCACCGTCTCCTCCTGTGGGCCGCACTGTCAGGGGCTGTGGGTCGGCAGCGCCCACACACTGGGCCGGGTGAGGTGGGCCCGCGGCTCTGGGCAACGTCAGCTGCAGCAGAGTTGGGGATGGTCTGCTCCCTCCGTCCACCCAGAGTCGCTGACCGCGCTGCACCGACACCCCGACCTCTTCCTCCCCCACCCGGCCGCGGGGATAGATGGCCCGGGGTCCGCGAGTGCAACCAGTCCGGCTGCTGGGCCAGAAGAAGGGCCCACTGCGCTGGCAGCCATAGTAACTGTTTACCTGCAGTTCATCGCGTGTACTCCAGTTGGCGTTGCATGGCAACAGAACGGGTCACGGGTCATGACCTCGACTGCGTGCAACCTCCCTATACTGTCCTGAAACTGCTCCAACTTTGAAGTTCGCTCCTTCATATTTCATGATTCCACTCCTGACCAAGCATGGGTAATCCTTGGCCGGCTGTTTTATTTTCTTATTTTAAAATGTTTTAATTTTTCTGAATCATTAGAAATTTGTTTTACATTAAGTAAAAAATCGTGCTCAGCAAGATATTATTGGTATACTGTATTTGCATTGAATACGTGCTGGATGTGACCTTTTTCCATTTATATGCTGATTTGATATTTCAATATTTTAACCTTTCCATTGCTTATCTATGTAGTTATTTGTTAACAAAAAATATTTACACATGATGTGAACGGTGATCTCTGACTTAACAGTGTGATGGTAGGTGGATTTAATCTGTTGTAGTGCAATGATTACAAGTAACTGCTATATATTTTTTCTTGTATCTTGCAGCTCCTTTTTGAGAGGAGCTATGGCTATCTTGTTTGCAGTGGTTGCAAGAGGAACTACAATACTTGCCAAAAATGCCTTTTGTGTAGGAAACTTTTTGGAAGTGACTGAGCAGATTCTAGCAAAAATCCCATCTGAAAATAACAAATTGACCTACTCTCATGGAAAGTAAGTGCTTAAACCTTGCTTCTGAGAAAGTTACCAGCACAGGGTTATCGATTAACATTGTGATAATGTTTGTAAGCTTTTCATTTGAATTATTTGTATACATGGAATTCTTGCTTTGAACATTCTATCTGACAGAAATCCCAATTCTTTTTAACACCATTTAGGTCTCTGATTTATTTCCACAACTTTATCTTCATCAAGATTCGTGTTATTATTTCCTTATTTGTACTCAAGAATATTGTCAAGTAATGGAATGATTCATAGCCACTAAGCCAACCATATATTTAAAACTGCTGAGGCAACATCTTTGGAAAGAGGAATAGTTAATAGAAAGGAATGGAAAGAGGAATAGTTAATGTTTCCAATGCCCTGAAATGTTAACAGACGCTGTCTAACCGAGTGTTTCAAGCATTTATATTTAAACTTACTGACAGAGGAAATCCTGATTTTCAACATGCTTTGCTTTTGTTTTGGGTTTTGAGTGTTTTCCCATTTTAGTCAACTAGTTTGAGATTTGGTTATAAGGCGTAAATTGCAAACCCTAGAGCGTTAGTGTTACTCAGCATGCACTATTCTTTAGGTCTTGCAAATGAGCCAAAATGAGAGCTGTGTTGTTTAGGAAAGGAAGGAATAAGGCTAGAGATTGAGAGATGGGCACAGGCAGACCATGAAGAATTTTAGACATATCTTTTGCATATTCCTTATCTATGCCATTTGAGTATAAATGCCGTTATTGCTGAATTTAGTGCATTTTGCAATGAGTCCAGGTTAATATTTAATGAGCATTAGGGATGATAAACTTTTCATGCTTGCAGTGGTTGGCAACATTACTTGGTTGGCGGCGCGACTCACCCGTTGCAGCGGCCCCTACAGCCTGTCTGTCTTTTTTTTATTTTTTGTCTAGTTAAATGTAGTGTTGGTGTTTTTTAATACTGGTTTTAAATGTGTATATGTGGGGGGCGGGGGGGGGAAGGGGGAAACCGTTTAGAATCTCTTCCCTGTCTGGGAGACCCGACCTTTTCCCTGTCGGGTCTCCGTTGTCGTTGGGGCCTAGCACCGTGGAGCGGCCTCCAACCTGAACGACCCGGGGGCTCGGGAGATTGCGGAGCTGCGGACTACTCACCATTGTGGGGCTGGCCGGCCTCGGAGCGTGGGGAGCGGTGGTGACTCGCTGCTGCGACTCGACTCCTGGGGCTCCAGCACCGCAGCCGCAGGTCCGGTGGACTGGGACATCGGGAGCTCACGGGTCCGGGGGGGATAGAGAGACCGCTTCCCGGAGCTCCCGCAACGCGACTTCTCCAGCCCGTGTCGCGGAGTTGGAACGACCTGGAGCGGGGTCATACACCACCCGGCGCGGCTTCATGGCCGTGGGACATTCCAGCGCCCGCCGGGGGCTCCAACTTCGAGACTTCTAGACCGGGAGCGGGGCCATAAATCGCCCGGCACGGCCTTAAATGGCCGTGGGACTTATCATCGCCCGCCTGGGGCTTCGACATCGGGAGAGTCATGGAGAACAGGGGAGAGAAAAGACTTTGCCTTCCAATACAGTGAGTTCACTGTGATGGATGTTTGTGTGAACTAAATTCTGTGTATGTCTAGGAATTGTCTTTGTTTGTATGGCTGTGGAAACAGAATTTCGTTTGAGCCTCACTGAGGCTCAAATGACAATAAATTGTATTGTTGTTGATGTTGTTGTTAGTGTTGCATCTGGATGCATCAAAGTGCTCAACTGCGCCACTTAATTCCCTGCAAGGAAACATCATAAATGTTTGTATAATCTACAGTGAAAGATGTATTGTGTAAGAAGGAACTGCAGATGCTGGTTTAAACTGAAGATAGACACAAAAACTGGAGTAACTCAGCGGGACAGGCAGCATCTCGGGAAAGAAGGAATGGGTGACGTTTCAGGTCGAGACCCTTCTTCAGACAATGTATTACCTATTTCAGGACAGATTCTTGGGGGGAAAATATAAAATGTGGTTGTTCTCAAATTATGTATAGTCGAAGCATTTGGAATAACAAGTTGACCAATTGGATATTTTTGTGACAGCCAGCACTGAAAACAGAAAATGCAGGTCTGGGCAGCATCTGCTTGCAGAATCTGTGCTGAAATATTTGCTGCCCAATCCAATTAATTTGAGTAATTTCTGGGGGTTGGGATGGGGGGGGGGGGGGGGGGGGGTTTCGGGCATCTATCATTAGATTTTGGCTTTTGGATAGTTGAGAATACCTATGTTGTTTAGCGACTTTGCTTTTGTAGTTATAGTTGCACACTCCTAATACCATTTCTTTTAAAAAAAAGACAGAATGTTGGAGTAACTTAACAGGTCAGGCAGCATCTCTGGAAAACTTGGATTGGTGACATTTCAGATTGGGTTCTGACCCGAAACGTCACCTTTCCATGTTCTCCAGAGATGTTGCCTGACCCACTGAGTTACTCCAGCACTTTTGTCTTTTTTTGTAAACCAGCATCTGCAGTTCCTTGTTTCTACTTTGCTTCTGATATTATAATCTCTTAATGCAGTTCTTGCCCACATTTGTCTGTTGCTGAGACTGTTGCTTTCTAAATTTGGAAATATAACTGCTTTATTGTCCTTTATTTATTGTCCTTTATCTTTTTTTTTCAAATTCTGCCTTTTATTGGTTTCCTCTGAAAGTTGGAATCTTTGTTTTAATTTGCTCTTTGGCCATATGAATTTGCACTTACTCATTGACTCAGCTTCCTAACAATGCTAGAGTGCCCCAATAATTTAGTTTTGAAAATGTCACATTAATTAATGCAACTTTCAATGATTAAGCATATTTCCCATCTGCTTTTTGGTTGTGTGAGGGTGGTTTGTGGTGGTTGTTCTCATCAACTACCGTCCGACATCAAACATTGGGGGTTTTTTTCAGTTACATCATTAATGTTTCATCAAGACTATTCCACACTCCATCTACCTGTCATCAAAAGTCTCAAATTCCCTTCTCATTGCATCAGTAATATGTAAATTCTTTATATTCTGCCTAAAGATTCACATGTCTCTTTATTCATAAAATCTGCAAGGTATCATGTAACCGCGGAAGAGTTCAGATATTGATCTGTTACATAAATGTATGTTGTATTTTCATCATCTGTCACACTGCAAGCCGTTAATTACAACATACTGTCATAATTGCAAAATTAATAGTATAAACTGCATAACCAGCCGTTATTGCATACCAACAGATTTATTCTCTTCCACAGTTATCTATTTCATTACATTTGCCAAGATAGAATAATATACCTGTGTATCACTGATGATGTAAGTATAACAACTAAAGAAGTCACATTTGGTGGATTTGTGGCTGATAGTTACATTTGTTATATGGGCTGGATGTGTTACGTAGGCTGTGCAAACTGCATCTGTGATCACTTTGGTGAAATTATTATTTGGAGATTGTATTGATAGTTTTGGGTAGTGTGAGAATGTGTTTTAATCTTAGTGATCTGACTATTGAATGCTAAGCATTTTGTTAATGTACACTAATGTTAAAGGAAGGGATAGGGCCTATATTAGCATTGAGAAAGGATTGTTATTGTTTAATTCACACCATAGCTATTAAGTCCTTTTTATTTCAAATATTAGTTATTTTTCTTTTTAGGATTTTGAACGATCAAGAGCATTTACCTTTCTAAATGAAATAAAGAAACGATTTCAAACCACGTATGGTTCCAGGGCACAAACTGCCTTGCCTTATGCCATGAACAGTGAATTCTCCGGTGTGTTGGCTGCACAAATGGTGAGTGTATGTTTGTTTCCTGCAGTCTAACAGACACTAGCCAAGGACAGTTGTATTCCGGTTAGGAAATAACTTTTGATGATAAAACTGAATACTCTATACTCGGTATATCATTTAAAACATAAAATTAAAGGCATATTGATATTAAATTAAAGGAGAATGTTGACATTGGTTTGTGTATCTCACTGGTGATTTGGCTGTTTTTGTTGCAGATACAGCATTGGTGAAATCCATCTAGGGCTTTGAGGTGCTTGCTATAGATAGTCCCATCTGTAGGAGGGCAGGGATGACTACTATCTGATAGTCTACGATGAACTTTGTGCCAAGTTTGACCTTCAAACACTTGATAGATATAGTACTGGAATGTGCCTTGGTTAATCCAGCAGTGGTCATTAGTTTTGTGGGTGATGTGGACACCATTGTGATCAGATGCCGATCTCATGGAATTAGATGGGAATGAAAGTGATGATGAGTATGCAAACAACCTTTGAGAGGATATAGACAGGCCAAGTGAATGGGTATCACCTTGGCTGATTAAGTATAATGTGAGGTTATTCACTTGAATAAATAAAAAAGACAAAGTATGTGCTGGTCTGTACTGCTGGAGTATTTGACTACTGGTGTATGGATAATTGTTATAAGTATATAGGGCCTTAATGACTCATTGCCTGGAGTCTTGTGCCCAAAAGAATATTCTTGCAAAGATTCAGCAGACTCTGTCCACTAATGGCAGGTCGGATATGAGGAGATATAGAGTAGGCTAGTCTATTTCTCTATTCACATTTTACAATGGAAGGTAATCTTACTGAAGTGTACAAAATTCTTAGTAGGCACAATAGGATAAGTTTAACAAGATACACGTTAGGAGATTTATCCTGACTGAGGACTTATAATGAAGCTGTGTCCCCCCACTTAAGGGTAGGTCACTTAGGACTGAAAGAAGGAGAAATCTCTTTGCTCAAAATGTGATAAGTGTTTGGTGTTCTCTATCCTTGGAACTATGGAAATTGGTTATTGATTTCATTCAAAAGGAAGATGACGTTTTTGGATATTTAAGGAATCAGAGGCAGTAGGGCAGAAAACGACGTTGAAGTAGATCAGCCATGAGGCTCTGTGCAACAAGGGGGCTGAGAGGAGGGGGGATCAGAAGAAGATAGGAGGATGTGAGGTGAGGGAGATTCTGAAAGCAAAGATTTGAAGCATCATAGAGGTTGTGGTATCATGGCCTGCAGTAAACAGTGGGCAAGGATTGTCTGTGGAGATAATATTTTACTTTGATAGCTCTATGTGTATTTGAAATAGGATATCATAGACTTGGGGAAGGTGGGGATTGTATGAGTAGGGCGATGGTATAAACTGGAGGTTGGGTGATGACTAGGATATCAGTAATTGTGGAGGAGAATTCCAGACAGAAGAGAAACAACAATTTCATTGAGCTGGAAAAGACTCCATTCAATTTTTGCATGTGATTTCAGAAACACCTATCAGAAAACAAGAACTCTGATCGCATTTCGGAGACTCAAACACAAGTAGACGAGTTGAAAGGCATCATGGTCCGAAATATTGGTATGTATGAATATGGAGAATAGTTTAGTTTTGACAGTCTAATTTTCCTAACTGTGTTTGCAAATTAAGATTTGTGATACCAGCCCGGACATGTACTGACATGACTCAAGATTCGAGTAACTTGGAATGACGTGATCCCCTTCTTCTTGCATATGGCGTGCACAGCCTAAAGTTATAGGTAAACTTGTTCTATTTGATCTATTTGTTTGTGCACGTCGGGTTGATTGCATTAGTCGAAACAGGGTGGACCACGTGAAGGTTGCAATCTCCCACCCCAGTGATCCCGATACTCCACTCTGCAGCACTGCACCGTGTAACATCATTGGATTTCAGCTGCTACTGTTTTTACACCATATCATGTTTTGCTGTTGACTCTGAATCAATTTTATGACATCAAAAGTAGCATGCAATATATTGAACTTTTCAGTAACTGCGTCCATATATTGAACTTTTCAGTAACTGCGTCCATATATTTTTAATTTTCTCTGGAACATTGGAGGTTGAGGGGAGTCTTGATAGAAGTTTATAAAATTATGTAAGGCACAGATAGGATAGACAGTCAAAACTTTTTTTTCCCCCACGGTGGAAAAGTTAAGGACTGGGGGCATAAATTTAAGGTGAAAGGGGCAAAGTTTCAAGGAGATGTGCAGGCAAGTGTTTTTTTACACAGTGGTAGGGGGTCTGGAACGCATTGCCAAGGGTGGTGGTGGCAGCAGATATGATAGTGGCATTTAAGAAGCTTTTAGATAGGTACATGGAAGTGCAAAGAATAGAGGGAAATGGATCGTTCAGGCAGAGGAGATCAGTTTAGCTTGGCATTGTGTTTGACACAAACACGTATTACAATTGACATTGCAACTTTTCCCATTTGCAGATTTGGTGGCACAAAGAGGTGAAAAATTAGAGCTGCTGATTGACAAAACTGATAATTTAGTGGATTCTGTGAGTATTCAGTTACTTCCTTGTACCTAGCACTAAAGTGCCTAAAGTCACCTTTTGAACTCTTGGATGATTTCATCAGTATCTTGTCAAACCCAAGTTTAACTCGAGGAAGTGTCAGGGGTAGAAATTCATCCTCCACCAGATATAATGTGATATAGCGCATATTGTACTGTTTGAACTCAGTGGAACAGAATTTTAAATGTTGAGTACAGTGCTCAAATACTGTATAGTAGTTTTAGTTTTAGACATTTAATCCTTATAGGTGACCAAGCTCTAGCTGGAGGTGTGTATTTAGTATTGGTAAAAGGCACTTTAGAACGTTCCACAAGTTGTCATTTTCAGGGGAAATGGTATTCTTAATAATTTATTTTTAATTTATATTTTGCTGGAGATCCGAAACCTGTCTGAGGTGCTAAGAACTATCTCAAGGTGACTATTCACCACTACCATTTCACTCATAAAAACACATTATGACTGCTCTGGAAAAAGAAATACCAAAATAGCATGAAATTCGTTTTTATTGCTTGATGTCAACGGATCTACCCTCTGAACTTGGGGAAGCTTTAGTGAACAGAAATCAAATCCGTCATTGCAACCTTAAAACAGCTGTTCTTTAGAGCTATAGATATTAGATCTGTCTGATTATTACCTTTTTAATTAACCTCTAAATAGTGGATTGATGTGATCTTTATGTGCTCTTATCCTTAATGTCATTATTGTTCTCGTGTAATATGTATATTTATTGTGCCCGTAGAAGCTATTGATTTTACATTTTTTCTATATTACTTAGGATTAAAAATTAAATGAATTTTTTTTTTGTTTGTAGTCTGTCACATTTAAAACCACCAGCAGAAACCTAGCCAGAGCAATGTGCATGAAAAACCTCAAGTTGACCATTGTTATTGCTATTGTAGCAATTGTAAGTATTTCTCAATTCTTTATGATAAGGTCCCCTTTCAACTTATAAAATGATGCGTGTCAAATCACGGGGGGGGGAATCACGGGGGGGGGGGGGGGGGGGGGTGGTCCTTCTCTGAAATGTTGTGCCTGTTCCTGCCTGGAGTCTTCAAGAGTTGGTTGGAGTATTAATTTCTCAGCTGCAAGGCAAACTTTAAAAAAAAAAATTCCATAACTCTTCAGCTCAGCTGAGTTATTACGAAGGTAAAGAAATGGGTTTAAAATTAATGGTTGATCCACCTAGAAGTTCAGTTTCCTGACTAATTGTCAAATGACCAAGTCGAAGGAGGAATTGCCACGTCAACTTCAGTTCACCAACAATGCCTCATTGATAAATATCTGATGTTTAATGAGATCGGAACATCCTGTCAATAGATGTTTTGTCCTTCTCCTTTGCTCTTCTTATCCAGTCCACATCACAAGATTAGAAATTGTTCAGCCAGAGCTGAACATACTTCTCGGCATCTGCATACAATGACGTCTAGCGTAGTGGTGGAAAGATTGATGGAAACAGGCCACGACGTGAACGCTCCTTCAAACGCTTGTTTTCAAATACAATACAATACAATACAATTCAATTTATTGTCATTTGAACCCCTTGAGGTCCAAACGAAATGTCGTTTCTGCAGCCATACATTACAAACAAATAGACCCAAGACACAACATAATTTACATAAACATCCATCACATTGCTGTGATGGAAGGCCAAAAAAACTTATCTCTCCACTGCACTCTCCCCCCGATGTCAGAGTCAAAGTCAAAGTCAAAGCCCCCGGCGGGCGATGGCGAATTGTCCCGCAGCCATTAAAGCCACGCCGGGTGATGCAAGATCGCACACCGGGTTCTTGGTGTTAGAGCCCCCGGCGCGCGCTCGCAGTCCCGCAGCCATTCCAAGCCGCGCGGGGCGGTGCTGTAAGGCCCCGCTCCAGGAGCTCTTCAACCCCGCAACTCGGGCGGGAGAAGTCGCCGTTGCGGAAGCCCCGAAAAGCGGTCTCCCTCCAGGGACCCGCGGGCTCCCGGTGCCGTCCACCAAACCCGCAGCTGCAGCCTCCAAATCTCCGGGGGTCGGGTCGCAGCAGCGTCCACCACAGCTCCACCCGCTCTGGACTCGGCCAGCTCCGCGACGGTGAGGTGAGTAGTCGGCACCAGAGCCCCCGGTCTTCCTGTTGGAGGCCGCTCCTCGTTGCAGCCCCAACGACAACGGAGACCCGACAAAGAAGGTCGGGTCTCCCGTGCAGGGAGAGATTTAAAAGTTACCCCCTCCCCCCCCCCACACCACCCCCACCCCCCCACACACATACCCCAACAAAAAATACATAAAAACATAGACATAAAATAATAAAAACGCAGACGGACTGCAGAGGCCGCTGCTGACGAGAGTCGTGCCGCCCACCGAATGTGGTCTACATTCATGAATTCCGATTGAATTTTTTTTGAACTGTCAAAATTTTATTTTTCCCCTTTAAGCCAGGGTTGGTTTATCTTGGTGCTTAAAAGAATAAAGCAGGGAAAAATAAGAAGCAGCATATAATATATAGAATAAAGCATCAGTGGGTGTATTCATTTCTGCCACTGACACATTTGCGTATATATATTCTGGAAGGTGTTATTGATGCTGAAATATTTCAATTAATGTTAAGGTGATGAATGGCCGAATCAGCTTATTAAGATTCCCTGAATAAGACTTTCAGGAAATGTGGAATAAATTATTAGTGCAGTGGAAAACAATGGTGTATACATATAATTAGTTGCTGCTTGTTATTCTGCTTTCCCATTCAGTCTTCAACCGGGTGCTGTTGATCTGTATTGTTTAGTCAAAATCAAAAACAAGATGTTATATGAAGGGAGCGAAGACTGTAATTAAAACCCACTTTGATTCATCAACTAAATATTTTGTGTTGCAGGTTGTCATTTACATCATTGTGTCGGCAGCATGTGGCGGTCTCTCATGGCCAACCTGCATAAAGAAATAGGAACCAAAGTCGTATTAAACGGAGGGAAAATCTGGAAAAAAAACATTTTAGCCACTGCATGAGGATTTCATTAGAGATCTGTATATAATGGTTCATCTCCTCAGTCTCCAAATATTATGCATTGAAAGGCTATAGTTTCTGCTTGCCTTATTTCAGATTTTTTATACTTTTCATAATAATTGAAGGAGGTACTGCATTACAACTGAAACACAAATCCATATTTTATTCAGTGATAGTGAAATAAAAGTTGTCACATTTTTTAAAATTAATAGTGCACTTTCAGTCGATCAGTTGAGCACTTTTCTAAAATGGTGTGCAGAGATCTCCATATTATCACTAGAGTAGCACTAAAATAATTGGGGCTTGTCCTTTTCCTTCGCACCACCACATCCTTCACCTCACATCCCTTGGTAAAGTTTTATGCAACATTTTGAATTATCTGTATGGAAATAATATTTCTTTGTCACCGAGAGGGTTCTAATTATTTAGTCACTTCTCATTACAAATTGTGGAGTCGGAATACTAAACAGCTGCTTCAGAACACTTAACAAAATATATGAAGTGTTACATATCTTCAGAAATGTATTAAGCATTATTAAAAGCTAAGCAGTCACCAGAGTTGCTGTAAATGAATTGCAAGTATTGCTAGCCTAATGTAAAAATGTAAATAAGTTTCTTATCTAGCCAGTACTTATGTACAGGACATTCAACAAGATATAGCAGGTGTAGTACAAATACTATAGTGATTGTGTACACATGCTTACTACTCTTCCTGTGAATGCAGAGCTTTGGCTAACCAAACTTATTGTATATTTTTTATTATATACATTGTGTATTTGTTATTTGTGCTGCTTTGATCTGTTTACAGTCAATGAAAGAGTCAGGTTTATTTCATATGAAATTGAATCTGAACCAGCTTCCAGAATAGCCTTTAGGGTGTAGCTTTTGCATAAAGCCCCATTTTATAAAACAAGTGAAACATGAAACGAGTTCCCATCAACATTACACCTGGAAAAATTACTGACCTTTTCAGTGGGTGGAGAACATGTAAGGACTTCTGCTTTCATGGGGTATTTTATTTTAAAAGTCTGAGCACTGCCTTTTCAGGATTTAGATTTGCATGAATTTCAAGTTAAGGTCATGCAGTTCTCCCTTTTTGGGGGGAATGAATGACTGAGTGGTTGTGGATTAGAACACTCTTTTGAATATGTAATTGATTACCCAATTTGATATTCATAAGGCTCTTGCTAGACGTTGCTTATTTTGTACAGTTCCTGTTACATAAATTGACACTTATGGAATAGCATCTGGATGAAGATTGCATAAGTCATTTTTAAATCTTTGATTTGTGTCAACAGTTTGGTCGTAGTTGTTCCAATCAATGAGTAAAATGCATTGGAGAAGGTTGCTATTATTTGGCGTACATGGTAGAGAGGAATATGTATACTATTTTGCATCAGTCTTGGAAGTAACAAATTTCAAAGTCTCAATCCATAATTAGAAATATTGTTTAAGAGCTGTTGTCAATTATAAATTGTAGTTTACCTGCAACTCAAACACTTTCCACTAACATTTGAGCTTGTATATTTGTTCCATGTTTCTGTAGCTTTATGAACTAAAGTATTGGCTCGTTGGCATTAATGTTGCAACTTGTGCGTGGGCTGTCATATTCTTGCCTTTCAATCAGCACAATTTTACAAAAAGTGGGGAGTGTGGTCTCTGGGCAAGTATCATTTAAATGAATATCCAATATTTTACCTAGATTTTTGCTATGATTCCTTTTTTTATACTTTTGAATACATCTGAAATTGTTTATAGACCAAAAGAACGTGATGTCATAAACATTTTTAATTTGCAGGGTAATAATGTGTGGCCCACTGGCACATCCCTCATTGTGCTCACATTATTATACTTTCCAGTATACACTGTGGTATGTCTCATCTTGCTAATGAGGGATTCATGAAATACTAATGCCTGTAACCAAACCTCTCCCATCCCACACCAGCCTTAAAGGATAAGAATTCAGGTTGCTGTCCAAGTTTTAAAATTGCACAAAATGGGAATGTATTAAATAAAATTCTAGAATCTTAATATTGTTAACATATTAGTTCACATCTTTAAAATATAGATTGTGGCTGTGTATAAGATGCTTTTGCATTTGTACTTTGAATGGTAACAATAAATTGTTTAAACATAACACTTTTTTATGGAACGATTGTCATTATATTTAACAATTATTGCTGTATTTGGCAAAATGTTAATGTGAGCACAAGAATAAAATGTAAGCCTATCGGTACAAAAAACAACGTGCTGGGGGAATTCAGCAGGCCAGGTCTGAAGAAAAGTCCCAACCCAAAATGTGGTGTAAATGGATACAAAATGCTGGAGTAACTCAGCGAGACAGGCACCATCTCTGGATAAAAGGAATGGGTGACGTTTCAGGTCAATACCCTTCAGACCAGATGGCGTCTGAAGAAGGGTCTCGACCCGAAACGTCACCAATTCCTTTTATCCAGAGATGCTGCCTGTCCCGCTGAGTTACTCCAGCATTTTGTGTCTATCTCAGTGTAAACCAGCATCTGCAGTTCTTCACACCAAAATGTGATGTCCATTTTCATCCAGATACTGCTTGGCCTGCTGCATTCCTTTAGCAGTTTGGTTTTTTTGCTCAAGATTGTTACACCTGCAGTCTCTTGTGTCTTCAGTCTACCTGTGCAGCTTGATATTCTGGATAATTCATTTGAAGTTTGTCCAGTGCTGCACTTAATTTATGTATGGAATAATTATTTTATAGCTGAGATTTCATCTGAAATCCATATTTAATTTTTAATGTACATGATTTAAACACTTCTGCAATAACCAGTCAGTAATATTTTTTAATGATTTAAATATTTACGTTTTTGAACTAGTCTGGGTTTATTACCTTGTGCTCTGCTTTCTGTTTGAAAAGATTGTTACTTGGAATTATATCATGGGTGATCTTGGAATGATGAACGTTAATATATGATTAATCACTAATGCATGAAACTTGCAAGGAATAATTGATTTTAGTTTTCTATCTGATCGCAAAAATATAATTGCTTCGGGTCTGCAATTGCAGCATCACTGTGATTGTAGTCTTGCTTTTATTAAAAATCGGTCCAAGGTCACCTGTGTGCATGGTAAAAGAGAACACTTCTACATTTTTTTCTGATGGATGCAATATTTCAGCTACTTCAAAGATCTATTTTAAAAATCATCATATCCATTTTTGTAAGATGTACTCTTAATTGTGTGATGCTGTCTGAAAATTGTGTTCAGTACACAATGTTATCTGTTAACATGTCTGTTCAAATTAAGTGAAATTTAAAACTTGATTTCTGTGCTTGTCTGTTCATATGCTTATTAGGTCTAGCAACTGATGCCTCTAAACTTGCCATTAGCTTCATTCAATAACACATTTGGCAGCAGAATTTTATATTTGCAGCTGGTTTAAACTTAATTTGCGTAATAATGGTGAAAACCCAAGGCCTTTTAAGGCAATATAGTAAGGTGCCAAATCCAAAAATGTTTTTAGTTGCAATGCATCAAAATGTGAGGATTTAACACTGATGCAAGAATTTTAAGTAATTCTACCAAAAAAGAACTTAGAACAAATTAAAAAATGTTTTAGACTATCATGCCCCAGATAGTTCGGCCAACCTTTTAAAATAAAAATGCTCGCATGAAATTAGAATGCAGAAAATTGTGAATTACAAGTTTAATTTAAAAGGCTATATTAAGAGCCAAATAAGTTAACCAGCTATCAGTACCACGTTGATTTGGGTGTTTTCAACTGTTGGTACAGTTTCAGATGGGCTGAGCATCCAAATTTAAAGGTGTCTCTACAGTGGTTATAATAGAAGCTTGTCAAATGTATGGGTAATTTTAATTGATATAGACTTGATAAAAGCAGATGGAAAAAAAGTGGTTTGAATAGTTATCATGTTTAGTGAGTTTCTTAGAACAGCACATTCTAAAGCAAGGGTTCCCAACCTGGGGTAAATTTGTTGATTCTGGATTTGTACATTTTTTCTCATTGACTGACTGTGATTGGTTCTGGTATACTGGCATCTGTTCATCCTCAGTTGTTCATAAATAAGTGAAACAACATTATGTGCTATTAAAGTTGCCTGGGGTAAATGGGATGAAAAAGGATGGGAACCCTTGTTCTAAAGTAACTGAAGAACAAGCTACTAGACCTGTTAATACGCACTAACATTAGATCTGCCTCGTGCTGGTAGTGACATAAAGGACTGACTTGTACATTACACAAGGGAGAGATGTATGGGGCCCATACATTACACAAGGGAGAGATGTATGGGCCCAGGACTAATCATTTAAATTGAAATTAAGATGGCATTAAAGTAGATCGAGCTAAAGTGAACTAGCAAAATAAACTGATCTATTGAGATGTAGTAACAACCACAAAGAGGGTTCATGAATGTTCTGTAATATGATCCAATGGGGGAAAAAAGAATTACAAGGTAAGGAACTGTCATTTGTAATTTTCTATCCTTAAATTTTAGGATGAAATTAAGTGATTTTTCTATAGGTATTTTAAAAGTTAACATTGAGCATTAGTTCTTTGGAGATTTAGTTGTAAATGGCACATTAATTAAATATTATGCATTAGTCTTCACTCTAGAGAATAGAAGTCATATGAGAAATACCAATTAACCAGGAACTGGAAAAGACGAACTTGGAGGGAAGTGATATTGGTCTCCCAGGTTTCTTGGCCATGACACCATCAAATAGGTGGAGGAGTAGGCCCTTCGAGTCTGCACCGCCATTCAATATGATCATGGTTAATCATCCAACTCGGTATCCTCTACCTGCTTTCTCTCCATACCCCCTGATCCCTTTAGCCAATGAACTGGCCTCAACTACATTCTGTGGCAGAGATTCACCGCTCTCTGTGTAAAAAAATGTTTTTCTCATCTCAGTCCTAAAAGATTTCCCCTTTACCCTTAAACTGTGACCCCTTGTTCTGGACTTCGGGAACAATCTTCCTGCATCTAGCCTGTCCAACCCCTTAAGAATTTTGTCCGTTTCTAGAAGATCCCCCCTCAATCTTCTAAATTCTAGCAAGTACAAGATGAGTCTATCTTCATATGAAAGTCAAATGACAGAGATATGCTTGAAACAAGAGATCATTGTGGGTAGATGAGAATGCTGAGTTGAAATCACAAGTGAATCAGCCTTGAATAAGTAGAATAATTGGTTTAAGGGATTCAGTGGCCAACTTGTGTTTAGTTGCATTTTACTTAATTTCCTAAATTGTTTCAAGATAAATATAAAATTTAAATGGTCCAACCTCTGGAGCTCAATTCATTTTCTGGAACTAGATGACACTTGCATATGCGCTAGAAAGGGTAAGAGATCCATTACTTTTATCCACTTTAGTGTAGGACAAGGTTCCCAACTGGGGGTAAAGTTGATGATTCTGGATTTGTACATATTTCTCATATGGTTCTGGTATACCAGTATCTGTTAATCAATAAGTGAAATAACATTTTGTGCTCCTGCTGTAGCCTCCTTTACATCTAGTGACATGTTTTACAAGTGCCTGTTTTGCCTACTTCTGCTTGGACCTGTTATATTTCCTGGTGGCTGTTTTAATTCCTTTTGTCCGAGGCCACCTATAAACCGGAGGGACAACTTCATATCCACTTGGGTAGCTTACAGCCCAAATATATGAACATTGAATACTCCAATTTCAGTCATTCCTAGTTCCTACACCACTCTCCCATGGCCTCTGCCTCCTATATTATTTCCCCCTCATCACTTGCCCAGCTTCCTCCTCCACTACAATCAATCTAAGGATCAAACAAGCACAGATTTGAATGTTATCCAGGTCTTGCTAGATTGAGGTTTGGACAGCTTCATTCACAAGTTGAACATTGTAATCATGAACGTCCTCAATTTGATCTGGATAATCACAAAAACAGCCATTTGTGCAGTGTAGGCATGCATTCAGAATAATGGACCCAATTACCTCAACCATTTTCACATAACATGTAATGCAGAAAAATGTCACAAGAAAAATTTCAAAATTTAATACTGTGCCATGTAACTGAAAATTTGGTCAAGTAGATAAAAAGGAACACTTTAAACATGACAGGATAGTTGAGGGATTAAACAGGAAGCCACTATCACAAATCAAGATTAAGAATTTGTACAGAAAATGTATAAAAAGCTTTGTTTAACCAAAAACATACAAGTTGAATGACTTTTACATTTATTACCCCATTATTGCAAGCAAAGTGTAAAAATAAAAGCAAGACATCGTGCTGGCGTACAACAGAAACATTACTTTTAGCGCTATCTTATAAAGACTGCAATACACAAATTCAAAAGATCGTGCAGTAACGTCCTTTAAGAACTAAAACACAAATGAAAAAATGGTCATGTAAATCAGCTGCTTGAAGACAGTAATAGTAAAATCTGCATCACAGCACTGACTTTACCGCTAGCTCATGTACATAAAACATTAAGACCAACTCACACCAGTTTTCAACTAACCATCCTACATTTTGTATTTTTGCCTCCTTGACCCAATATGGTGCAACTGAGGCATTCTACCCTCCGAATCTGACAAGGGAGGTGGAGTGTGAATAATTCTGGCTAAAATAAAGTCAGTCTATACATCAAACTAAACGTCAACATGTGCATCTTCCTCTCCATAAAGCTCAAGGTTTCCTTGCAGCAATGGCTTAATGTCTTGTATAAATCTAGTGATTTTAATAAAATGTAGTAACTGACATTTTATTATTCATCCTTGACTTTTAAACAGGATAAGGCAGGGCTACAGGAGAGAGCAATAGATTTGATGGTTCTGTAAATGTTAACTAAAATTAAAGCAAAATTGTGTGGTACAAGGAAATAACTTGAAGCCAAATAACATGGTTCAGCTAAAACCACATTGTAACAATCTCAAGAGACTCAAGGGATTTAAGTATTTAATGTCATTTTGGATTGTCATATAGGAAACATTAACAATTGAGGGAATAAAACCAATTTTGTTTCATATTAATAGACTGAAGTTGAATTTATCTGTCCTCACGCATGTTATGGATAACAAGTAGGCCCTGGATCCTCTTACTCTTCTACACTGGTTAAACCAATGGCACATTTAGCTTCTGCTCTAAAATAATTGCCTGGAAGTGAGAAATAATAGGCCCGAGATTGCCCACAATTTAGCAAGACAAAATCATTTTAAGCACACATGCCACAGTTCAATTATGCTGTAGTTTTGGAATACTGTGACTGATTAAAGTTTATTAAACATCAGGAACTACATCACTACTTTTTTCCCCCAATGAGTGCAGTCTTTCAAATTTTCACCATAGCTGAATTACAAATTTCTGTATGTAATGTTGCCACAGCTTAACTGACATTTCAAGGATGTTATTAGATACCCATGAATCTTGTGATAGTTAAACTGTTCCTAGTTGCTCACACATTCACTTGAAAAGATCAGGAATCAAGCTAGCCATGCAACATTAACGCAGAAGGTTTCATCAGTGAAAATCTGGACATGAATTTAGGAAAATAGCCAGCAAAGGTATCTTCAAATGCTCCAAGTACAGATCCTATTTTGTGATATTCATTTAAAATTTGGAATGGTAGAAAGGTACAGACAATCAAAGCAAAATGCGAATGCTTTAGCTATTTAAAGATATTTTACATAATTCCACCCTCAAGTTCAATGTCAGTTTGGGGCTGTAATGTATAAATACGTAAACTAGCAAAATTAAGGTACCTAATGGCACAACCTGGCTTTACACAACTGGGCTGATAATGTAATCAATATGAACCCAGGAATCAAAATCCTGGCACAGATCACCACTAACATTCAAAACCAATCTATACAAAATATTGTCCCATTGTCAGAAACTGGACTTTGCTTTCCTGTGTTCATTTGAAGTTGGCCCAGCCAGCTGGGCTTTCAAATGCCAGTAGTTCGCAAATCTTTGAGCATTCTTCAGTAACAGCCTTCTTTCCACTTTTCTTCTGTCACAGTACTTTGTGCCTTCGGTAGTTGCAGGGTCCTGATAATAGAATAATTAATTTTCAATCTTATTAGAAAAATATAGTCAGCAAATAAGTTGATTTGCTTCAATGTGTTCAACATTGTTTGAAAGTAAACATCTGCCCCAAGCAGAACACAGCCTGTTACTGGGACAAAATGCTGAATATTTCTAGCATTTTATTTCACATCTCAACGCTTTTGTCAACAAATCTCAAACTGAGTTGAGGCCAGTTCATTGGCTATATTTAAGAGGGAGTTAACAGTCTACTTATGACTTGTATCTTCACTCTGCTACAGGAAAAACATTCTTCATGTGGTATCTAGAACTTGTCAATTCTCCAGATGTATCACTTTCTTACTCAGACTGGAATATTAGTCTGCTTTCCTTACCTGTCCACGACATTTTCATGGTACAAGTATTTAGATCCAATTTGTGTGGCCATTGTGAAGAAACTAGCATCCCTCTCCATAATACATCAACCATGCAACATTGATTGTTGCTACAAACTCTAACCATTCTGATTTTTTTTCTTCCTGTTTCCTTTAATTTTGCCCTGTCAAATCCCTCCCCCAATCCTGTTCTTCTGAACAATCAGCCTCCTGTAACAGTCATGGGTTCAAATGCTCACAGGCGTATCCCGAGACATCCCCATTAACATTTTTAATGGATCCGTAGAATCCTTGATGCTGTATTATTATGCAACATCTCTAACTGTCACATCCCAACTCTCAACCTCAATTTAGCATTCCTTATGGGGGCCCAATGCTGCTAATCCTCTCACCATTCCACTCAATATCACAAGTCCACATCTCTTAGATCTTTCCACCAACGGTGATTTCAATCTCCATCAAAACTTGTGTTCATCATTCCCTCTATCCTAACACAATCCTTCCATCTATACAACAATCCAACCCATGTTCAAGGATTATTTCTTCCTCGGCTCCTGCCCTGATCCAATCTACACTGATCAGGCAGCAGATCTAGTCATACTATACCCATTATCCCAATCGCCACTGATCCTTTCTATTCCATTCCATCCGTAGCTCTAAATAAAACGATAAAGAATATTTGGATGCATGCACTGCCAAATTACCCTCATTCCCAAAATCAATGATACATTAGACTTACCTCCTAGCTGGCTGTAAGAGCTTGCTCTTCGAAACTGTGGTTGCTGTAGTGCAAGTAACTCGTGACTTGGTCGGGGTGCTCCTTGGTACAGGAGTTGAACCGGAGGATCTTCCAGTGGAGGCAAGGCCAGTTGGCGAAGTGCCTGAACAAGTGGCAGACTGGATTCTACGAACATTACTCCCAGAACTCAGGTATCCTGTTGCTTTCACAGAATGCCTTGTCATTAAGGGAGAGTTACTGTTAGCAATTGCTTTCACTGGCTGTCTGTTACAGAATGAAGTCTGATTCCCATTACCAGTGTATCTGAGCTTCCCAGTAGCTGGACCTAGAAGAAAGAGTAGAAATGAATAAGGCATTGTCTTTTGTTGCACCAAGGGCTTCAGACGTTTTGTTTTGCACTATTAGGGTTATGAATTTATTGAAACACTATGTGTATGGTCTTACAGACCTATTACGCTGCTGCAAGAAAGAATTTCATTGTTCTGTTGTCATATAATGACAAACACTTGACTCAAGTGCAGTAGAGAGATTCTTAGTACTTCACCATTTATAACAGCTACTTAAAATGAAATTTCAAAAAGCATTGTTTCTTTTGCACCAATTACCACGTCAATATTATGCAAACCTATTCAAATATTTGTTTACAATTCCAATATTAGCACTGGCCTTGTCACCTTTTGACTTGACAAACATCTTGTCACTGACCTCAACACTTTGTTATTTCAATCTCTTAATTTCAGGGAACAATTACCTTCAACTTATAGTTATAACTCATCACTAAATTTGTGGGCGTTACTTGCCACATTATTTATTCTGATCTTGAAAGGAAATTTTAACAGCAAATCCATCTCAAAATTACATAGCTGGTTGAAGGCTCAAAATTTGACAATTCCATATTTGCATATAATAAATGCTGTGAATTTTCAGGTATACAACATTTAATCATGCAAGTAATTCCTCAGCATATTTATGTTACAAAAGATACAAAATGCTAGAGTGACAACATCTCTGGAGAGAATGGATGTGATGTTTTCAGGATCTGATGGGTCTGCCTGACCCGCTCAGTTACTCCAGAATGTTGTGCCTTTCTTTAGTATAAATCAGTATCTGCAGTTCCTTTTCATTATATCGATTTATATGCAATTTAGTTTGACCATCAAACATCCACCACATAAATATCCATGTTCTTTCATTTGTATTTCCCATCACAATGTGAACCATCTTCTGAAATATGGTACACATTCAAGTCCATGTTCATATAACGTGAAATAGGGGGGGGGGGGGGGGGGGGGGGGGAGCACTCAGAAGGTGCAACATTTCCTTCCAGCCTGCCAGATGGGTTAAGATTAAATTCCCACCTACTATTTTATTTCAGTGACCACTCCCCTGATCAAAGAAAATATGCTTTCTAAAAAAAGCAGTGCATGATAGTCCTCAGTTTAAAAGAGCACAGAATGTGATCTGCAAGGGAACCTCAACAATGACAGAAGGATGGCAAAGGTCAAGATGAAAAAATGAATATGGGATTTCATCAAACAAAGGATAATAGTGCCACAGAGCAAGGGCAAGCAAAATGACAGCAAAATAAAGAAAGGCAAGCACTGAAATTTCCAGGAAACAGTACAAAGGCCACTAAACACAAAACATCGATTCCCTGCATTTTAAAACAAGCATTATCAGCTTAAGGTGTATTAACAACAGCCATACCCACCTTCAGAATCAATATCTTGAAACGTATAACTAAAATGCAACAAGTTTCACATGACTGACCAGTAGAGATGTGATTTATATGCAAAACATTCTGGCGAATGTTTCCAAATCAGTCCTGCTGTTTCACTCCTGGCTTAATGAGCAAAATACCAATAAGGGTAATCTTCCCACAGTAAAGATCTATTTAAGCACCAAAGGAATTATCTCCTGCTGAATATAAATGTATTATTAGCTGAAGGAAGCCCCAAGAATGAGATATTATTGCAATAATGCCAATGCCGGTGAGGCATATCAATCTAAAATTCTATAGATGTTCAAAACAAAAAAGGTCATGAGATCACAAAGTTCAAGTGGATTGTCAGCTCCAAGAATTTTTAGCTAGGTTGGTTATTGCAGTTGGCAATAACTCAAGACCCAATGACCTCATTTTGCAACAGTACCAGAATATGTAGAAGCCTCTTATGATGTTTTATTTTAACTGAAATTTCCAATGATCAAAACAAAAAGGGAATCAAACAGGCTAATCTCACATTTTTGATAAGAGTTTAATGTAAAGCAAAAATTACTGAATGTATCTTCTATTTAGAAATGATCAGATGTCACATACTTGCTGGAGATTGCTGCACACGTGAAATTCGATTGTTGGGCATTTGCAAATTAGATTCAAAGCTTCGACTGTTCCTCGAGGAATCGGAACAGCGAATTCCAGTTTTAGCCAGATTAGGCATACTACGACGCATTTCCTCTGTCATAGAAAAAAGCAAAACAAGAGTGTTTAAAATAAAAGCAAATTCTCTCATGCTCTTAGGCAAATAGGGATGAACAATAAATTATACCTTAGTGGTGTTGTCATCAATGGCGTACACACAAAGCAAAAAAATACCCCCAAAAAAAACTACTGGTGGATCAGGCAGCATCTGTGGAGGGAAATGGATAGACTACATTGCGGGTCAGGACCCTTCTTCAAAACTTATCCAATGCTCTTCACAGATCATGCCTGATCTACCAAGTTCTTCCAGCAGCTTATTCTTTGCTCAAGAATCCACCATATTCAGTCACAAAATCTGCAAAAACAAATGCTGCTCTACACAAATTGGGCAGAAAATTGTACCCCACAAAATTCATCTAATTTTCACTGAATTATATTTTATAGTATTTGAAATACAAATTTATAATCACATCTCCAAGGAAGGAAAAAATTCCACTGACAGAGCATTCATACAAATGTTCTGAAATAAACTCTAGTAACCCCTTAGCCAATTAACCCCTCAGCCCAAGTCGATACATTACCTTGATTCTTTGTATAATTCATCAATTCAGACACACGACCTTGCAAACAGCGTCGTGATGGCCGAACTCTTCCTGGGGTTGCTGCTCCCCTAATTGGAGACTGTGATCGAGGTGAATTTCGTGGTGACGGTGAGTATCTTTGCACACTACGCTGAGATAAAGAGTATTCATACTCGTCTTCATCATCTAGACTGTAAGTGTCAAACTCCTGATCACTGTAGGTACCTCTCCTCAAGGAATTTAATGAGGCACTCGAACTACGGCGTGAAGCTGATGCTGAACTGGAAGCATAGTCCTGACGAAGACCTGAGGAAAAACGAAGTTAATCAAATGCACACTATCTCCATCGCTCCATAGTCTTTTCTTTTCCCCTCTCAACTACCTCGAGGCTGACACAACTGCAGATGCTGTCATCTAGAGCAAAAAAACAAACTGCTGGAAGAACTTGGCAGGTCAGGCAGCAACTGTAGAGCAAAGGGATGGTCAATGTTTCAGGTTGAAACTCTATATCAGGAGTGGCCCATCGAGTCCAAGTCATTTGTTTTTTGCTTTAGACATCAGCATCTGTTATTGATTCAAACTTTGCACCCAAATTGCCACACCATAAAATATACACTAAATCCAATCCAACTTTATTTGTTAAGCACTTTAAAACAACCAATGTTGACCAAAGTGATGATGTCATTAAATGTCATTGCATATAATAATTCTACTTACTTTCTTCCTGCAATCGAGCCATGATCTGGACATCTGTCAGATCTTGCAATTTATATCCCATGGAGATAGAGTCATCGGAGGTGCTTAGCTCACTGTCAATGGATGACTGGGAACTGAGTGCTGAGTGAATGGCTGGATAACCTTTAAGGCCAAAAAGGACAAATGAAAATGGTTATTCTCAAAAATAGCATTTCATGAAAAGGACTCAAAGGGATCCAAATGCCATTGATTGCAAATTTAAAAAAAATTTCTATGAAAGAACTATTTAACTTTCAACACTTCATCAGCTAGACATGCAGAAACAAAGTGACTATACCAGGTTAAAATATTATTGAAAGCCTATTTAAGCCTAAACCTGTGCACCCTTGGCTTAAATCAACATTACTGCTTTCATGAGGGCAGAATGTTCAAAATTCCCTCCAGACACGAGTGCTCAAAACTCTAGATCGACACCCAGGCAGCATTCCTTTGTTGCGATACTGTCCACGTTGTCCTTTGGACTAGGTATTAAACCATGCAGGTACAGCATGCAGTCAAGAAAGCCACTGCCTTCACTGCAAGAGGATTAGAGTTCAGGAGCAAGGAGGTCCTACTGCAGTTGTACAGGGCCCTGGAGAGACCACACCTGGAGTATTGTATGCAATTTTGGTCTCCTAACTTGAGGAAGGACATTATTGCTATTGAGGGAGTGCAGCATAAGCTCACCAGGTTAATTCCCAGGATGGCGGGACTAACGTATGATGAAAGAATGGGTCGACTGGGCTGGTATTCACTGAAATTTAGACGGATGAGAGGAGAGTTTATAGAAACATAACATTCTTAGAGGATTGGACAGGGTAGATGCAGGAAAAATGTTCCCAATGTTGGGAGAGTCCAGAACCAGGGGGTCATAGTTTAAGAATAAGGGGTAGGCCATTTAGGACTGAGATGAGGAAAAACTTTTTCACCTAGAGAGTTGTGAATCTGTGGAATTCTCTGCCACAGAAGGCAGTGGCAAATTCACTGGATGACTTCCAGAGAGAGTTAGATTTAGCTCTTGGGGCTAAAGGAATCAAGGGATATGGGGGGAAAAGCCAGAATGGGGGGACTGATTTTGGATGATCAGCCATTATCATATTGAATGGCGGTGCTGGCTCGAAGTGCCTACTCCTGCACCTATTTTCTATTCTGCTAAGCAAGACCAGGACCTCACAACACTATTTTGTAAAGCTGGGGGTTGTTATTTGCCAAATAGTGGACAAACATCCAATAAAATCTGCTCAGTGCCATTTGAAAATATTACTGAAATCAACATGTTTCCTACAATGGATTCAATGAAATAATGTGTTGCCACTAAAGTATTTTGTGATCACAGATATTGAGAAGCGCTACTTAAATAAGTTTCTTTCCTGAGTTTAACTCGTTGAATCTTACAATATTTTTACACTTTTACCTCCAAATCAGCTTTGAAAATGTAACAATTTAACATGCACAGTAAATGCATTTGAAATAAAGTAGAGTTTTTTCTTTTTTTAACACAAAATATCCATTTAGTTCTTGTTAATAGAATGAACAGCACTTTGGCACAAAATTCATAATAACGCACAATGTGTATACCAGTAAGTTTCAATAAGTGAATAAGACACTGATTTAGAAACTTGCCTTTCAGATTAAGTCCAAAATCAGATTGTAGAAGTTTTGTTTTTTTTAAATCAACCAGAGACCCATGTTGATGAGAGTTATGGACTTGTGATTTACCTAGATAGGCCTCAACACATTGAGTATGAAGATGGTACCACTTATGTGTGGCACAAGCAGTATACTCAGCAAGTAGTTCCCCACCAATCTGCTAGGGGTTGGCAGTCTAAGTTGGAAGCTGTTAATTTAGATGCTGATGAGGCAAATCCTCAGCTAGTCAAACAATCCCTGGTACCAATGGCCTATTACAGGACTAGTCAACCGCATCAGCCATAGTTAATATGGACATGTGGTTGAGGAACCAATTCAGTTTGTCTCCAGTTAACAAGCACTCAATAGTTTCCTGCTAACAAAGAAAGATTCCAATGGTGGATGCATGAATTTGGTTAATGTTGAATTGAAAAAGCAGATAAAAACAGAAGATATTGGAAATGCTGGTCAGGCAGCAGGGAAAGAACTAATATTTCAGCTCCGACTTGAAATATTAACTCGCTCTGCCACAGTTGCTCAAAGTTTCCAGCATTTTGTTTTATTTTAACTTGCAGTTTCCTTTTGATTCTCATTTACTGATAATGCTTGATAACTGTAATGACAGGTCAGAACAGTGGAGGTGTATAAAAAGATTGATCAAGGAAAACTTGAGTACAAAGCGCTCTTGTACCTTACAATACAAAAAGGGGATTGGTGTAAATGGGTGATTGATGGTTGGCATGGACTCAGTGGGTCAAATGATTCATTTCCATGCCGAGAATTTATAAAATGCTTAAAACACTCAGCAAGTCAGTTAGTATCAATTGAAAAAAAAAAAAGTAACGTTTCAATAAAATACCACCAGATCATCAACCTGAGGTATTAACTATTTCTCTTTGCACATGTGTTGCCTGACCTGCCTGCACAGCATTTTATTTTTACTTCATTTTTATTATCTGTTGTTTGATTATCATTCATTGGCAGTTTACAATGGTATTTTCCCAATAATCTGCAGTTTTTATAAATGGTCTCGACCCAAAACGTCACCCATTCCTTCACTCCAGAGATGTCTGTCCCGCTGAGTTACTCCAGCATTTTGTGTCTACCCACAGTATTATGAATATTATAAATTAAGAAACTGACAAAGCACTGGATGGTGAAAATAAGCTAAAGTTTGAGATTGACAAGTAAAATGAAGGAATTATTAGAAAAATGGCAAAATGAGTCCTGAGAGCAGGGAAGTGATAATCTTTGCAAGACAAAACATGAAAAGATAGTCATTGTATTCTAAACATAAGCGATCTGAAATCTTGCTATCTCTACTGAAGTCCTTGAAAAGATCACATGAGGACATTTATTTTGTTTTTAAAACCTTTTGCTTCGGTTTCATAAATAAGGAAAAAAAACTGGAACAAAGTGATCATGCTGAATTTTATGATTAGTTATTTGGAGCACAGTAGCTATTTCTGGACACTACATATCAGGAAAGATGCAAATTCAATAAAATCTTTGCACGGGTTAAAAGGTAATCAAAAAATGAACAACTTTAGCTCTAAACATAGACCAGAAAGGATGAATGTTTTCCCCAATAAAGATTACTAATATGTGGCCCAAGTGAACAAAGATGAGACCTCTATAGAGAAAAAAAAATTGTATAATGACTTCCAGAACCTCAGGCCTATCTTAATATCCTAAAAGTACTTTGAAGTGTAGCCATGTTGGAATGTAAGAAATGTGGCAGCCGAGTTACACACAACACCCCACAAATACTGGGGATAAGCTATAATGCAATAATATCCCAACTCTCCTGCTTCAGGAATACTAAGAAATATTTTGCATCTGCCCAAGAGAGGAAACAGCATCCATCCAACTTCTCATAGGAACGTAGGAGGTAGAGCAGCACCTTGGAGATTAATAAAATGTTGGACATAGATAGGACAGATGACTGTCACAAGTCTTTCACTTTTCCCCCACATAGGGGTTATTGTTTATCTGGAACAAGCTGCCAGAGGACGCCTGCAATATCTAGTTTTCTATTCTTTAATGATAATTCAATTCATCAGATGATTGTGGCTCTTGGTTCAATGATCTACAAAATCCTACGTTTATTTTTTTATTCTAAAAATTAACTAGTTTCACATAAGTCCAAGCCAAAACAACAATAGCAAAACAGTATGTATTAGTACACCAAAGAAAACAACTTGCGATTTTATTCTTGATCAGAGTCCATATTTTTTTACTATAGATTGCTTAACAAAAATTGGCAAAGCTAGAACAGTAAAAAAAATTAATGCCTCCACATGTTTGGGTCCCAGCACCTGGGCTTGTGCCAAATAGATGGACACATTAAATTATTTAAAGATGACATGGAACCATTACCCATACGAGTTATGTCCTCAGGAAAAACAGGAGACACAGGGCCCATGTTTTATCATTTGACTGTGAAATTTGTTAAATATCCAGGACAAATTGTTTTAAGAAAGCGTGCAAAACAACGTTCTATTGCAAATTGAACAGATGTTACAAGCTCATTTGGAGAGGAAAGCCAAGTAAATTACAATCAATTTTGCAGAGGACACAAAACTGCGCAGCAGTGTACATTGCCAGTGGATGCATTGAGGCTTCAGGAGAACACAGACTGGGTGAATATGCAAGGACATAACAGTTGGAAGTGACATGGAAAAATGCAAGTTTGTCCATTTTTGTTAAAAAAAATAAAAAAATTCTGATGAACCATGGCAATGAATCAGATATTGCACATGCACATCCAATAGGATTTCTAATATTCCAAAGGAAGATTAGTAGTACCAAGAGCAATGGGGTTAGTTTAGGAGGGCATGACAGAGGTGAAAGATCACCCATTATTTATTGACTGGTTAGGAAGGAGCAAGGGGCCACGTAGCCAACTTCTGTATTTTGAAATACTAGAATTTAAATTAAATTTGAATACTAATGACCTGTAGGGATAATTTGCGGGTTTCTAGTTTAAGATTAAAATATTCTGCTTCGAAAGAAATGCTTGACTGTTGAATACCACACCAGCAAGTTTAATGAAAGCCATGCAACCAACTAAAGCGCAAAATTCATGCAATTCATTTCAAATCTTACACTGACAAAACCTGGAAGAAGGTCCAACACAACATGCATAAAGTCTGCATAACTGTACTCTGCATAAAGGGAAAAGCAACATTAAGTTTAAAATGGAGCATAAAATCTATATTTCATTAATGGACAGTTGTACCGTACCTGAACTGCCATAGGTTAGTACTGTTTTAGTAGACGATTTGAGGCAACCAGTAGAATTTAACAGATTGCTACACGAAGTGACATCTGTACTGGAGCTATAAGCACATGATGAGGAAAACGGAGTGCAATAGATGTTTCTCCATCTGTTGGCTAGAGTGGAAAAGCACAAACGCATGCATGGTTAGACACAAATGCAACAGGTATGAAGTTATATCGACACCATGCTTCAAAGCAAAACTTGCCACGGGTTGGATCCACATTTAGATATCGTGGAGGTACTCACATCGGCTTGCAAAAATAAATGAATCAGTTCATGCTTTTTTTTTTTGCCCCAGGCTCTACATAGATGAGAATCTTGCTGTTGTTCCAGAGAACTTAGAAGAAACATTAAGCAAAATTGGCTGTAGTCAAAAATTCTCAAATGCAGAGAGATTAACTTCACCTATATCATTCTGGCTATACCAGTCTGAAGAAGGGTCTCGACCCAAAACGTTGCCTATTCCTTCGCTCCATAGATGCTGCCTCACTCGCTGAGTTTCTCCAGCTTTTGTCTACCTTCACCTATATCATTCGTCAGTTTAGAAGTTAACCTAACAAATCTAGATAACACCATATTTATTGGAAGTAAAAATCTTTCCGATATATACATAACAAAATTAAGATATTCTACTATGGTGTCCATACACCATTATGGGGCTTTCTCACGGGGCGACTTGACGCAAGAGGTAACCAGAGTTGAACATCGTGGGAACCTCGTACGGCATTCGTGGACCACCGTGGCGCTAACGGCAGATACTCGTGTAACTTGATTATTAATTATTAATCAATAATCAAGTGTACAAGTCACTCTTGGAGAAATTCAAGCTTGCTTGAATTTTCTCCCGTCAACAAGTTACACGAGTACCTGCCGTTAGCGCCACGGTGGTCCACGAATGCCGTACGGTTATCGTACGAGGTTCCCACGATGTTCAACTCTTGAATTTCTCCAAGAGTGACTTGTACACTTGTGGTTGAACATTGAAACATTATATGGATGTAGTGGCCAGTGCGATATCCATAATAACTCTTGCGTTTACCGTGGGAACTCTTGCGAACGGTGAACCCGGAAGCTGGACAGAGGGGACAGAAGGCGAGTAAAAAAGGTGGTCTCAATATCGCCAATGGAACATGTGTCCATCGAGGACGTCCCACCTCATTGTCATTGTTGGAGAATCTTTTTCACTGGAACACTTGCAGAGATGGCTCCCAGAAAAGCTCAAAGAAAGGGGGTAAAGCATGTCAGAAAGGTTTTTGCCATGCAGGAGAATGAGGAGACGCAGCAAGAGAGACAGGTGGAGAGGCAACAGGAGATGCCACAGATAACACTGCCTGTGGGCTCCTTGGAGCAGGGAGAGGGTGAGCAAGGTGGATTTCAGATTGCCTCCCCAGTAGCCGTTGTAGGAATAGCCTCAACAGACGCGTATATAAAGGGAAGATGGCAGAAGGTAAGGCCATATAACTTCACCAGGGAACAAGAGGGGGGACTTGTAGAATGGTACCAATTCAACAAAATTCTTTACGATAAATCCAGGGAGGATTACAGAAACGGGGTGAAAAAACGGAACCTGCTGGAGACGAAGGCTGCGGAGTATCCCGGGTGCTCATGTGAGTATATATAACGATATATTAATACATCAACAGGAAAACCATTTAATGTTATCCATGATTTAAAAACATACATTGCTATTGATGTAAAAGTGCTGTTTTTGCAGTTAACTTAAACTTCTCTTATAAGTGTGTCTGTGCCCTGCAGCTGCAAAGTAAAAAAGTCGCAGACAGCTTTTACACGCTCTGTGTTTGAAGTTGGAATCAAGAGCCATAAAATAAATTATGCATGAGGGCAGGCAATTTCCTCTTCGCAAAGCACATTAAGCAGTTTATCATATTGTCCAAATAGAGGTCTCCGTTGAAAGATGGGCTTCACCCAGTGAGACTTCCTCTTAATTCTCTTTTTAATTAATCTCACCCTTCTGCTTTCACGCAAGCGTCCTCGATTCACATAGAGCTGCTGCATACAGCGCGTCAATGAAAAACACCACCATCCAGTACTCGAAACTACTTAGTACAGGCATGTCTCCAAATGAGCCAATTCAACCAAGGGAGGATATTTATAGTGTGTGAAAAAAAAAGTGACATCATTTGTGCCACGTGATGATTTAACAACACTTCACAGCTCACAATGTTCATTCAAGATTTAACGGGAAAGCTCGGGAGACGGACAAGTCACTCGCACAAATAACAGAAATGCCGAGTACCCGTGGGAACTCTTTATCTACCCCCCGTTATATCGTGTGATATCGTGCTAGACCACGATCACTTCACTCTGGTTACATCTTGCGTCAAGTTGCCCCGTGAGAAAGCCCCATTAGGGCAACCGTAACAGCCTACAGCCCCCAACTAATAGCATGAGAGGGAAAGAACATTTTCAATATGCTTCTTCTTCTATTCTCTGTTACTGTGCTAACTCTCAAACGGGACACACAAGTCTTACGGCAAATAAAGTAAAGAAAGACACATTCCATGTAAATAAGCCAAGAGCAAGGAGCTGATCAAGGCAGTGATCCTCTCCACATGTTATTCACCCAATACTGAAATCAAAGCTGAAATTCAAACAATATGGAAGAAAGCTTTCTTCAGGACTCTGCTCTAGCTCATTTTCCATATTCTTACACCAGTAGATAGGTATTTATGATTCAAGCAAGAAGCTCAACTAGCTAGCAATGTCATTGGGTTCAATATCAGTAGTTAATCTGAGTTACTACTGTAGAGACTGGTATTTGTGGTGGATAAGTGATGCAGATATTTAGATGATTTACTTGGACATTTACAAGCTCCAAATATTTCAGGAAATCATTTAATAAAATTTCACTCAAGCTTTCAGGTAACAAGACCTGTGGGCTGAAATAGTGGTCCAATTTTCCAAAGGCAAACCAACAACAATAAGAAACCATGTGCTGGAGATTTAGTGAGCTCAAACCTTCTATATATTCCTTGATCGCAAAAACAATAAACAGATAAACTGGACAGCAATAGCTGAGTGAGCAAACTATGTTCTACAGTTAGTATCCTGTGGCCTTCAGTCCTTGCTGATCATCAACAAGTGTGCTACAATATTGAGTTGAATTAACATCAAGGACACGAATGACAACATCCACACTGCAATTTTGTAGCTAAACACTAGTTCATGTTCACAACTCACAAACTAGAGTACCGTATTTCCCGGCAATGAAGGCGCTATTTTTTTACCCAAAAATAGGCACAAAAATGTACCTGTGTCTTGAAGAACGAAGGTTAGGTTAGCCAAGAAAGATAGACTTGGCTATCCCTCAGTACAGCAACATCAAGAACGATGTTGCTGTACTGAGGGATAATCAAGTCTATCCCTCATTGTTGGCAGCTGATGGGAAGCGGCTGTAAAAGGACAGCGCCACTGGGGGGGGGGGGGGGGAGAGTTCCTTTCACAGCGTGGGGAGTCTAGCCCAGGTCAGCACGGGCAGGAGCGTTGAGAAGGAGGGGGTCGGGGATCATGCCAGCAACTCACCGCTACTGCGGTGCTCCGAATTATGGCCAGGGAGGGAAGAAGCTCGGGACGGGACAGCGGAACTGGCTGCCACCTCAGCGCCTACTGCCGGCCCGCTCACCTCTGGCAGTGCCCTCCGTCTGAACACCTCTCTCCTGCCGCTCGCTGGCTTCGCTCATGTCAGCCTCTTCCAGTAAATCCTTAAATTCTAACTGCAACCAGGAGCAGGACATGGCCTCACTTGCTGCGCTGGGTGACACTGCATGGCATTCACTGCCTGGTCCGTGTCTTTCAATGTAGAGCAGACAGTGAGGGGACCAGCTCAAGAGCAAAGATCATAGAGCGGAGGAGGTCAGCGGGCGGTGGAACTTACTCCTGTGTCAGCGCAAGTAACCTCAAATTGGTGTTGTCATTCAATAAGATCACAACTGATTCAACTTGCTCCCGTTTTCCCCACCATCTCTCCACCTGCCACCACCCACCCATTCAGAATGGAGGAGATCTGGAAGCCTTGGGCAAATTGAATTGTTACTTTCTTTATTTTATTTTTTTTTGAGTGTGAGAAAATCTATGTCCCGCCAGCCTTTTTTCAAAATTTAGTAACTCAAAATGGGGGTGCGTTTTAAACACAGGTGCGTCTTCATTGCCGGGAAATACGGTATTTTCGTTGTATTCAATGCTTACGACCTGCTTTAAGAGCACATCATTTGTAATGCAAGTGGCAATAACAAAGTGGTCCAATATCGAGATAAGCCATTTGGGATGACATAAACCATGCAATCATGAAAGTATCAAGAAAATTATGGTTAAAGTCCACACAATACCCATGAGTTTATAAACCCATAGAACATCCAGAAGATCACGACTGAAAACATTGGGTTTGATTAAAGAAATCAGCATGGCATGAAATAGTGTGAGAATTAGCTCACACATGAGTGTGCCAGTGTTTGAACAACAGAGTTCACAGGAGGAACAAGGAGACAAACTTGGCAGAGTCAACATCAAAAAGACACAAACTAATCAGTCACATTGAGGAAGTTGACAGCTTATTTTTTAAATAATCCAACAAAGTACAAAGTAAAATACCATGCTTTGCTGAAAGGAGCGAAATAAAGAGGAGTGTTGTCAGATGTTCAACAACTTCCTTTAGCTTTACCTGTCAACCATCCTGAGAAAGTCACAGGAAGAATCCTTCAACATCACAAGCTTCATCAAATTCAGATACACCAGTGCCACCATCTTCTCAACACCAGTGCCAACTTTACCCCTCATATTGCCCTGCAACTTTCAAAACCAAAAATTTGGGCAGGTTTAAATCACTTGTCCTGAAATCTGCACTGCTATTCAGTAAGATTATGGATGATCCAAGAGGTACTTTAACCCCACATTCCTGTTCACTCAAACTTTTACTCATCACACATCTGCCAAAAAGATTCTACTTCTACCAGCCTTTAAGGAGCAGTTCTGAAAACTCACAACCAGTGAAAATAATTCTCATTTGCTTTAATTGGAGATAGTAACCCCCAGTTCTTTATTTCCCCCCAAATAAATGATCTCACACATACCCTCAGTATGCTACAGCACATGAAAATGTGCACAAGACAATTTCTATAAATCAAGATCTAGTTATTACAATTATATTTTATTTCAGATACTGAAGTTAATTGTTTTACTATTTTGATTTTTTTTGAGATTAAACTCTGGAATACAACTAATTTTTAATCTATCCAATAGGAAATATCTAAATGTAATCTTTTTTTAAACTTAAAATATTTTCCCAGAACAGAGGAATGTGTACTAAAAAAAATAAAATTAATGGATGCAGATAATGCCATGAAATATTTTGAATAGCAAATAGTTCTGTATGCCATCTAATATTTCTTCAAGCAACTACAAGAATTGATAAATTGGTCAATCTCTCACCATAACTCGAGACTTAAATGGACATGTTTGGTAGCCACCACATGCAATAGTGAACTTGCAAAACTAAATGTATAAAGTTACATAATCCAAAAAGTAATTTTATGATGGGAAAATACCATTTAGAGGAATTAAGGAATTTCAGGGTTAATGCACACTATTGGAAGGTGAAGTACTAACATTCCCAGAACACAAGCTATTTGACCAGTCAAGGAATACCTGTACTCAAGGAGGGCTGTATTGAAGGCCCAGGTGGACCTGCGCTCATGGAAGCAGATAACATCACAAAATCTTTTGAAGAGCGAACAGTTATGTATCCCACTAATATTCCCTGTCAGGTAGCAGCAAGAACTGGCTAATTAAACAGCACCAGTAAATTGAACAGCTCCACTATAACATGCATTTCCATAACTCAATTTGTATAGCGTGATTGATGAATTAGGGAACGTATTTAACCAAATTGATTATAACAGATTTTATTGGGAACTAACCCCACATAATCAGACACCATTGTCTCGTAACAAAACCTGCTAGTTTCATTAATGCCCATGGATCATCCAACATCTTTCAATGATTTGCTCAAGATTAAAAAGGAAACAAGATTAGATAAGTATGAAAATTCTACTCCATATGATAAATAATTTAACCCAACCGATGGAAAAGAAACAAAACAAATTTTAAACTTGCAGTTATGCTATCCAATTGGATATTTGATGAATATGGTATTTATGGATTTCATGAAACCAGAACCACTGAGGCAAGACAAAAATACTCCCATTAGAGTACATGCATTCACAAAGAAAACATTCGAACATTCATGGAATTTTGATTGATATGGAACTATCACATTCATAAAGTATTCCCCCAGCCTGCACACACAACCTACCTTGATCAAGTCGGCACATAAGACTACGGCATGCAGCTTCAGTTTCTGGGCTGGGATGATCAAACACCTGTCTGCACCATTTCAAAGGATTCTGTGTCTTCTGGTCTCGATCTGGTGTTGCTGTCTTCTTCGGTGAAACATACAACCTTTTAAAAAATAAAAAAAAATTTCAGTGAGGTAACTTTGGAGCTAGCAGGAAATGACAAGGAAAACAATGGTATTTAATTCTAACCCTCAGTATCCTCACTTCCCTACCAACATGAAGATAGCAATTAAATACTAACCTGCTGGACTGTGCAGGTCAATTATTAAATCATTTGTTGGTTATATTTCAAGATAAAATGAATAGTTTGGGCCCACAACAGAGGACAATTAATATACTTTCCAGGACTATTATCAGGTGACAGAAACTCAGGAAAGGTTCAGAGTAACATACCAAATGGATTTTAAAATTGAAATAAGAGTTAAAGACCAAAATTACCAACAGGCTTTGAAGCAATCAGACCAGTTATTGGCAGTGTGTAAGAAGGAACTGCAGATGCTGGTTTAAACCAATAATAGACACAAAAAGCTGGAGTAACTCAGCAGGACAGGCAGCATCTCTGGAGAGAAGGAATGGGTGACGTTTCAGGTCAAGACCCTTCTTCAGATTGTATTGTACAATAGAAGTTGGTTGATTATTTTTCAGTTCAAACCAATTCCTGTTAGTTCTCTGTAGATTATATACTGCCAAGCATAATGGTAGTAATGAAAATGCACTTATTTGGAAACCGAAGATGCGTGTACTCAGCCCCCTTCACTGCCTTCTAAAATCTTCTGATGGGGTTTCTGTGGTTCTGGTTATTCTCAATGCAAAGTCTAGGTCATTTAACTGAGCACCCATTATTGATTGCATTCTTTTGAATTAAATATGAACAAATTAATAGCAGCCCATTCCGTTACTTAAACCTTCTCTGAAATAGGGATTGTCATTGGTCTAATTGTAACTCAAACTGGACATTGGTCACCAACTCCAGTAATCTTTCACATGCTGAATGAGTTTTACTGCAGGTTTGAATATCAGAAACGTAACCCTGGTACCCCCTCCCCCCCTCCCCAACCAACACAGCCAGACCCCAGTCCACTAAGAGTGGACCTTGCACCCTCTCCTTCCCATTCACCACTTCACACCTACTTAAGGCAAGACTCCAGTACGAAAAGACTGGACCATTTCCCACCCCAACCAACACTTCACACCCACTCACAGCCTGACCTCAGTCTGCAAAGACTGGGCCCTTCTACATCCACCCCCCTCCAATCAATACTTCATACCCAATCACCCACACCCTCTGTGCTGCACGACATCACTTATCCAATATCAATAATAAAAATAAAGGTGGAGGGGCTTTTCAGAAGACAAAAAAAGCCAGAAATCTCCAGGACCTGAGAATGTTTCCCCCTCTACTCTTAAGCTCTGTGCCAAACAGCTGGCACCGGTCAATATAGACATTTTCAACCAGTCCCTGCAAACATGTACTGTCCCTGCCTGCTTCAAAGTCTCCACTATTGTCCCTGTACCCAAAAAGGCTAGGATTACTTGTCTTAAAGACTACAGGCCTGTCGCACTGACCTCTGTAGTCATGAAGACACTCGAAAGGCTTGTGCTGGCCAAGCTGAAAAGTATCACGATCCTATGCAGTTTGCATATCGGGCCAATAGATCTGTGGATGATGCAGTCAACCTGGGCCTGCACTTCATCCTACAGCACCTAGACTGCCAGGGGACCTATGCGAGGATCCTGTTTGTTGATTTTAGCTCTGCATTCAACATCATTGTGCCAGAGCTACTACACTCCAAACTTTCCGAGTTGACTGTGCCTGAACCCCTCTGTCGGTGGATCACCAGCTTCCTGACGGACAGGAAGCAGCATGTGAGGCTGGAAAAGCACATCTCGGACCCGCAAACACTCAGCATAGGAGCACCATAAGGCTGCGTACTCTCTCCTCTCCCCTACTCTCTCTACACCTACGACTGCACCTCCACAGACACCTCTGTCAAGCTTCTCAAGATTGCGGATGACACAACCCTGATTGGACTGATCCAGGATAGGGAGGAATCTGCCTACAGACAGCAAGTGCCACAGCTGGCGTCCTGGTGCCATCGCAACAACCTGGAGCTTAATGCTCTTAAGACAGTGGAATTGATTGTAGACTTTAGGAGAGCTCCTCCTCCCCCGACTCACCATCAACAACACCTCAGTCACATCTGTGGAGTCTTTTAAGTTCCTGGGAACCATCATCTCCAAGGACCTTAAGTTTGGGGCTACCATCGAACTCCACAGTCAAAAAGGCACAACAGAGGATGTACTTCCTACGGCAGCTGAGGAAGCACAATCTGCCACAGGCAATTATGGTCCAATTCTACACGGCCATCGTAGAGTTTGTTCTCACCTTCTCCATCATGGTCTGGTTTGGCTCAGCCACCAAGTACGACACCTGGAGGCTGCAGCGAATCGTCCGATCAGCAGAGAAGATTATTGGCTGCAATCTTCCCTCCATTGACAAACTGTACACTGCAAGGGCCAGGAAGCGAGCGGGCAGGATCATCTCTGACCCCTCTCACCCTGGCCACAAATTCTTTGAATCACTTCCCTCTGGAAAGCAACTCTGGACTGTCAAAGCTGCCACAGCCAGACATAAAAACTGTTTTTATCCATGAGTAGTTGCTCTACTCAACAGCCAAAAATCTGTAGCCTCCTTTTGATCTGGTATTTTGTTGGTTCGCATGCTTGATCAATGGCATTTTATCATTAATGTTTTATTATTATTAATGTTTCGTGTTTTCTGAGTCATTCGTAACTGTCACTGTATGTCATGTTGTTACTTGTGGGCGGAGCACCAAGGCAAATTCCTTGTATGTGAATACATGGCCAATAAGGCGAATGGTATGTTAGCATTCATAGCAAAAGGATTTGAGTATAGGAGCAGGGAGGTTCTACTGCAGTTGTACAGGGTCTTGGTGAGACCACACTTGGAGTATTGCGTACAGTTTTGGTCTCCTAATCTGAGGAAGGACATTCTTGCCATAGGGGGAGTACAGAGAAGGTTCACCAGACTGATTCCTGGGATGTCAGGACTTTGATATGAAGAAAGACTGGATAGACTCGGTTTGTACTCGCTAGAGTGTAGAAGATTGAGGGGGGATCTTATAGAAACGTACAAAATTCTTAAGGGTTTGGACAGGCTAGATGCAGGAAGATTGTTCCCGATGTTGGGGAAGTCCAGAACAAGGGGTCACAGTTTAAGGATAAGGGGGAAATCTTTTAGGACCGAGATGAGGAAAACATTTTTCACACAGAGAGTGGTGAATCTCTGGAATTCTCTGCCACAGAAGGTAGTTGAGGCCAGTTCATTGGCTGTATTTAAGAGGGAGTTAGATGTGGCCCTTGTGGCTAAAGGGATCAGGGGGTATGGAGAGAAGGCAGGTACAGGATACTGAGTTGGATGATCAGCCATGATCATATCGAAGGGCCGAATGGCCTACTCCTGCACCTATTTTCTATGTTTCTATAAATGTACTTACTTAAATCTGCCTTAAATACTCAGACTCTTTCAAGCAATAGAACACCCAAGACTCTGAAAAGTTTGATTGCAGCTGTTTTTAATGGATACTTTTTGTTTTAATGATCTTAGCTCCAAATACTCCCACTAACCAACAAATCTACCCATTCAAGCCATCAATCTAATAAACCTTTTAAATTGCTTCCAATGTATTGTCATTCTCTTTAATAAAGACATTAATACTCTACACAACTCCAATTGTGCTCTCGACAATGCACTACAATAGAAGTTTAATCTCTTTACTGTTACAACCCCAGCCGTAAATCCCACATATGCAATTTCTACTGTGCCCAAATACTACCAATGAAATTCATATCATAAACTATGCTGTAGATGCATCTGGTCCTTTGTAAATTTTGACAAGAGTTGATTGTCAACATTACTCAGCTATAGTTAATCGGATCTGACAATGTGGAGTTAGGAACTCCACAAGCATCCAATGAAAACCTTTGTAGCCGCTGGGCAGAAATTCTAGCCAACGAGAAGATAGTTTTCTCGGTGCATCAACAAGGAAATTCAAAATGAGTTTTATTAAATTCTAAAAACGGTACACCAATGAGATTGCATTGAGAGAGTAGAAGCATGGATAGGGTAGATAGTCAGAACCTTTTTTCCCCAGTGTGTAAAGTTCCAAAAACCAGAGGTAATTCCTTTAAGGTGAGCAGCAACGTTTGAAGGAGATCTATGGGGCAAATGTCTTTCTTTCTTTTACACAGATAATGCAGGATTCCTGGAAGGCACTGCCAGGTGTGGTGGTGCAGGCACATACAACAGTGACATTTAATAGCCTTTTAGATAACACATGGATATGCAGAGAATGGAGGGACATAGATCTGAGCAAGCAGATGAGGTCAGTTTATCTTAACAGGTCAGCACAGACATCGTAAACCAAATGGCCTCTCCCAATGCTGCACCGTTCAATGTTTTATCATGGAGGTCAGGATTAAAAGTGGAAATTGCCAAACCAGAGATAGATTGGGACATTGACTTGAGGGGACAAGGCCACGAGGTGGACTTTTGATTTGCACCAATATTGGAGTTTATTTATTGAACTTTGTTTGATTGTTGATTTATCTATCGAACATTGTATTTACAAACCTGTCATGCTGCTATAAGAATTTCATTGTTTCGGTACATGTGACAATTAAACACTCTTACGTCTTGATTGCTGCAGTTATTTACTAAACATGAAAGAAAGGCGCTAAAGCAATTTTTATCAAATTCCTTAGTTACATTAACGCACAGTAATCTCACTGGCACAAAATGTCACACGAGGCGTCTCATATCCTCATCTTTCATTTCCTTTCTACGTGCGCAAATTCCTGTTTTGGATGGGCAACAAGCTGAGTACTGCTGATAGCTTGACTAGCTATCGATGCATCAAGTAGAAAAATTGTACCAATATAGTGCCAGGTAAAATCTTTCTAAAACTTATTACCTAACAGCAATTGAATAAATTACTTCTGATCACTCACAAGGTTTGTTGAGCAAACAAAACAATTTGCATACAATATGATCCAATAGACTGCCACAAGGCAAATAAATAGCTGGCAGATAAAAACCAGAACTGATGAATACAGGACAAACCAGCAAAATCTCTACCCTTTAAATGAAAGCTTTTTTTAAAAAGTAACACTCCACCTGGAAAAATATAGTCTTAATTTGACAGCAACTTCTAACCACATAGTTCCCTTCATGTGTCGCACAAAATCCCATGTAATTCACAGGAGTATTACCAAAACAAAACATTATCTGATGAGCAGCCCCAACCCAAAATGGCATCTATCCATGTTTTCCAGAACATGAGCATGACTCGTTGAGTTGTTGCAGCACCTTGTATCTTTTTTGTAAACAAGCATCTGCAGTTTCTTGTTTTTGCAATTGTTATTCAATTACAATAGATATTCAAGGGAAAAATGTACTAGAGCAGGCACAAAATAGTCGTTTTTAAGATGAAACAAGGAGAGGCATTCAGATAGGGAATGTGAGGCACTATGTATGACACAAATTAGGAAGCGGAGAAGAGTGGAATTTAAAAACAATGGTGCAAATTTCAAAAATTAAGGTGTTATTTAATTAATAACTAGGGTGCATCATCAAACTCAGGGATGATGGACAAACAGGACATTGCAGGTTAAGATGTAGATAGAGTTTTGGAGAACCATATTTAAAGAGATTAAAAAAGAGGATTAATTTAGCTGTGAATGTGTTAGAACAAGACGTTCAGTTATGCGAGCTGGGTGTCAAAACACAGATGAAAAGGAACCTGAAATAAGATGAGGGGATGAACTGTTTTATAAACCCAACAGATCAAGAAACAAATAGTGAGGGTATTTTAGAACATGGGAGAAATTCTGCAGAAAGTTAGATATGCATTTAAGAGATTACAGCACATTCTAGGGCACTTAAAGGGGGATTAGATTAGGCAATAATTTCCAACCAATGGAGAGCAAGTTTTTATTAGATGGGGAAGATTCAAAGGGAACAATACCTAAATAAAACAATAACAGTGTCCACAAAATGGGGATAAAATCAGGGAACATCTAATATTTTACACAAGTAAGCAGGTTGCACCATTAATTTAAATAAAGGGTAAAAAAACACCTGTCACGGAAGGGGATTTATGGTTTTATTTTGAAGAGACCACCATAGAAACCAAAACCCTGTTATGTTGCTTGAAGACCCAAATCCATTATTTTGCTTTACCGATACAAGCATATCTTCCATTAGTTTGTTAAATCTCTCCATATCACGGTCGATATATCTTGTTTCCCTTTCCCATGACTCTCAGTCTGCGGTGTCTCGACCTGAAACGTCACGTATTCCTTTTCTCCAGAAATGCTCTGACCCAGAGTTACTCCAGTTTTTGTGTCTATCTCCTAATTTTCATGACAGTCTTTAATTTTACAACTAGCATATATCAATTACCACATTCGCCTTTAAAGTTTAGACACAAGGAACTGTAGGGGTCCCCTGGGGGGACATGAATTGGCGATGTTTCAGGTCAGGACCCATCCTCATTCAAACATTATAAATAAATGTGAATATAGAAACCAATGAACTCATATTACGCAATGGGAAGACGATAATGCTTAAAGTTTCCAGTCTCAGCGGTCCCAAAACAACGTTACACATCTGGCCGATACAATCCTGTTAAAATAGAAATGTTGAACTGGTAGTTTAGGAGTAGAACTTTCCTGAATTTTGGCGATGGATTTGAAATAAGGCAATTTAGAATTATATCAGAGAATGGGGCGAGCGGCAGATGGCTGGAGTGGTGCTTCAGAAATCCTTACCAGCTATCCTCCTCCACGACGGCTGGATCCGGATCCAGGTCCAGGACATCTTCCTCCATGAACACGGCCTGTTGCTGCTCGTCGTCGGCATCAGGAGAGCGCAGCCAACAGCCATCTACGATGCCGGGCACCTCCACCTTCCACCCGTTAAACAACGCCTCGTATTCAGACAACAGGGGGTCGCCGGGGCTCAGCCCGTCGCCGACAAAGCCAGCGGTCCCCGGCGCCCGGCAGAGTGAGGACAGCGGCCTGACGCCGATAATCTTCCCTCCGCGGCCGCTGCGGATCCGAAGCTGCTCATTTTGCAACTCCAGCTTCTTCACCAGATCCTGCAGCTTCTTCACCTCCTTGTCCGCGTCGGGAAGCACGCACACCATGGCGGCAGCGTTCCCCGGGCCGACCGGCGACCCTGCACCGGCTACCCCCTCGGGCTCGACCGCGTTAGGTCCCACCATTGGTTACAGCCGACACCAAAACAAACCGAGTCGAGTCCACTACCCAACCGCCCGCTTCCCTGCCGCCACCATCTTAGATAAAGGCTGCCGCTGACCTCTGGCCCCGCTCCTGTCATGCGCACAGCTCCAACCCGCCGCCCGCGCCTGCGCATATCCTACCGGCAGAAACCGGCGCCAAATCGCCGGGCGCTTTCAAACATGAATGAAGAGTCGACGGCGGCCAATCAGAGCTGTCCCCCTCCCATTGGTACGGAACGTTTGTATTTTTCAGCTTGAAGCTGTGCAATACGGTGCATACTGCAGCGAGTCTTTTAACTCACACTTGAATGCAATATATATGCTTTAAATTGGATTGGAGCGTTTTTGAAAGGGGGGTGGCTGTGCGATCACTGGCCTTGGGGGTACCCGGTGAGGGAGTGGAGCAACCAAGTGGGGAGAGGGTGTGGAAGAAGGGTGTCCCCCCTCCCAGGGTAGGAACTTTTTGAAATTTGATGTATTAAAATCATGTTTTAGTGCACTGTAGAGGTATGATTTCAATGTTTTTTGTATGAAGTATTTTTAAGAGGTAACTTTTTAAGGGGTAACTTTATCCACACAAAGGGTGATGGGTGTATGGAACAAGCTGCCAGAGGAGGTAGTTGAGGCAGGGACCATCCCAACATTTAAGAAAAATTTGATACATGGATCGGACAGGTTTGGAGGTATGGACCAAAAGCAGGTAGCGTAGCTGATACATGATCACTCTATGACTACATTATACCTCCACTGTGCATGAATGCTTTAAAATCAAGTGATCGAGTTTTATTGCCATATACTCAAGCATAGAAACATAGAAAATAGGTTCAGGAATAGGCCATCGGGCCTTTGAGCCAGCACTGCCATTCAATATGATCATGGCTATTCATCTAAAATCAGTACCTCTTTCCTGTTTTTTCCTCATATCCCTTGATGTCGTTAGCCCTAAGAACTAAATGTAACTCTCTCTTGAAAACATCCAGTGAATTGGCCTGCACTGCCTTCTGTGGCAGAGAATTCCACAGATTCACAACTCTCTGCAGAAAGTTTGTTCTCATCTCAGTCCTAACTGGCCCCCCAGTTTAAGAATAAACTGTGACCCATGGTTCTGAACGCCCCCAACATCGGGAACATTTTTCCTGCAGTTACAGTAAGTGAAAATCTAGCAGGCAAGCAGGATGCTTTCACCAACCACCCCCATTTGAAGTCCACTATCTTCCACCGTCTCTACCCAGTGCTTGGTACTTACTTCCAGCAGCCACTGGTTGTCCTCCAGGATGCACCGAGCCGCAGCCTGATCCATGCCGGTCACCTGGGCGCATTCGGCACAGAGACTCTCTCTCTCTCTACCCCCTCTCTTCCGCTCTCTCTCCTCTCAACACCCCTCTCTCTCCCCCTCTATCTCTCCCATCCCCCTCTTCCCCTCTCTCCCTCCCTCTCTCTTCCCCTCTCTCCCTCCCACCTCACTCTCATCCCCTCTCCTCTCTCCCCGTCTCTTTCCCCAAACTCTCTCTCCCCTCTTTCCCCTAACTCTCTACCCCCCTCTCTCTCTCCCCTCTCTCTCTCCTCCTCTCTCTCCCCCTCTGCTCTCTCTCCCCCTCTATCTCCCCCTCGCTTCCCCCTCTCCCCCTCTCTCTCCCTCCCTCTCTATCTCGCCCTCTCTCTCCCTCTCCACACTCTGTCTTTCCTCTCACCTCTCTCTCTTCCCCCCTCTCTCTCATCTCTCTCTCCTCCTCTCTCTCCTCCATTTCTCCCTCTCACCTCACTCTCCCCCTGGCTCTCTCTCCCTTCTCTCTTTCTCATCTGTCTCTATCTCCTCTTTCTCCTTGCCCCCCCATCTCTCTCTTTCCCCCATTTCTCTCTTTCCCCCTCTCTCTTTTACCACCCCTCTCTCTCCCATTCTCTCATACCCTCTCCTCCCTCTCCACCCCCCACCTCACTCTTCCCCCTCTCTCCCTCCCTCTTCTCTCTCTCCATTCAATCCCCCTCTGTCTCTCCTCTCACCCCCCTCTCTCTCCCCCCTGTCTCCTTCCACTCTCTCTCTCTCTCTCCACCTCCCTTTGAGAGTCTGTCCCTTCGGCACAGAGACTCTCGCGGCAGCAGCGCAACACCTCCGATGCCCCCGACGGCCCGAGACTTGCACTGTCCGGAGTGCTCCATGGCCAGAGCTGCTGCGAGCGACTCGTCAGCCTCGCAAACACTCGCCAGTCCCGGCTCCCCGCATCTGTTCCCGCCACTGGTTCTGCTCCCATCCCTCCCTCAGCCCCGGCTCTCCAACACCCGCGGACCATGCAGTTTATCCGCGTTTTGAAATTTTTGTTGATCACAGAATTTCTCACCACAGAGCGTGAGAAATTTCTGATCAGCGTGAGGGCGTGATTCTCACGCTCAAAGCGTGAGAGTTGGCAGCCCTGCCATAGGGTCGTCTACTTGTGGGTCTGCAGATGTCTGTAGAGGCCAATCCGCGACCCACACACCTTGGTGCAACGTGGGCAGTGGAGACTGGCAGTGGTTGGTAGTCATCGTGCCTCCTTGTCTCCTTGCGGTGCTGTCGCTTTGGCTCTGCAACACAGTGTAGCTCCGTTTCATGACGTGCAGCTCCTTCCTGCACGGATTTCCTCCAAGAGCACACGTCCAGTGCAATTTGCTCCCAGTTGCTCGATGTGATGTGGAATTTCTTCAAACTGTTCATGATGTTGTCCTTGAAGCGTTTCTTTGGCCCACCGAGGGATCGCCAACCTTCCTTCAGTTGAGAGTGCAGGATCTGTTTAGGGAAACGTGTGTCGGATGACATGGCCAGTCCCTCGAAGTTGGTGCTGCATTATTGTGGTGGTGATGCTGGTCATGTTGGCTTCCTCCAAAACGCTGATGTTGGTGCGTTTGTCCTCCCAGCTGATCCTCAGAATCTCTCGTAAGGATCATTGATGGTATTGTTCATGACTCGGCTCCATACAACAGGGTGGGTAGGACAACGGCTCTGTAGACCAGCAGTTTTGTTTGAGCCTTTAGGTCTCGGTCTTCAAAGACTCTTTTCCTGAGTCTGGTGTAGGCTCCACTGGCACAACTCAGGCGATGGCTGACCTCAGAGTCGATATCAGCTTTTGAGGAAAGAATGCTGCCAAGGTTGGGGAAGTGGTCAATGTTTTCAAGAGTGGTGTCGTCCACTTTTATAGAGGGCTGGGTAGATGGCTGGTTGGGTGGAGGTTGATGTAGAACCTGGGTCTTCTTGATATTTAAGGCTAGGTCCATGGCTTTGTATGCCTTGGCAAAGGCATTCAGGATGCCCTGGAGGTCTTCTGCAGAGTGTGTTGCAATGACGCAGTCGTCCGCGTACTGAACCATGATGGCGGTGTTACTGCTCTTTGGTTTCAACCTATTAAGGTTGAAGAGCCCACCGTCAGTTCTGTAGAGGATTGGGATCCCCTGCGGCAGCTCTTCACCAATGAGGTGAAGTATGGCAGCAATGAAGACGACAAACAGGGTGGGTATGATGATGCATCCCTGTTTGACCCCGTTTCCACAGTGAAGGGCTCGGACTCAGAGCCGCAGTTGCTGAGCACTGTGGCAGACACGCCATCATGTAGAAGCCTCACTATTCTGATGTACTTGTCGTGGCAACCGTACCTTGATAATATGCTCCAAAGAGCTTGGCAGTCTACTGAGTCAATATCACCATGCACAGGATGTGTAGGAAGGAACTGCAGATGCCGGTTTACATCGAAGGTAGACACAAAATGTTGGAGTATCTCAGTGTGACAGGCAGCATCTCTGGAGATGTTGGCAGTCAGCAAGGGGCACAAGCATGCCCAATGCCACCCTCATCCCGATGACCTCCTTTATCTGTTTCTGCATCAGGCTGTGCATAGAGCCAAGGCGTGTGGGCACCAAGTGTTTAGAGAGTTTAGAGATACAACCCACCGAATGAGTCCATGTCAATGATTGATCACCTGTACCCCAGTTATATGTTATCCCACTTTTACATCCTGCACACACTAGGGGCAATTAACAGGAGCTAATTAATCTACAACCTACATGGCTTTGAAATGTGGAAGGAAACAGGAGCACTTAGAGAAGTCACAGGGACAATGTACAAACTGCACAGATAGCACTTGTAGTCAGGATCAAACCCGGTTCTCTGGCGAAGACTCTGTCAGACAGCAGCTCTACCACTGTACCGCAGGTAAGTATCATCTGCCGAGGTTCTACCTGTCTCCAGTGTTGCGAAGGATGGGAATAGCATCAATGATGTGCTGTACGATGTTGTTCGTTTGTTGGTTACATTAAACCTGGGTCTGCAACCTAAGGCTCACGATAACCTGAAATCATCCGGCACGCAGGCGTATTTATTTTTCAATTTGTTTTCATGACCTGGGAACTGCAGTCAGTGCAGACTTTCACAAGGTGTTTTATAGATGTCAACTATACTAAAGGCCATTGAATTAATGGTGGAACAGGCATGATGCACAAATAGCCAAATGGAAGAAAGCAGAGTAGTCGTGCATAATTGTTTTAAAGACGTACTTGAACTTAATTTATCCTACAGTGACCACAATAATAGTAAGATTAAACAAGAATTTACCAGTTCGAAGTTTGATCTGTATTTTATGAGGAGTTAAGATGAGGGATTACGTGAAGAACCTGTCCAGCACGCATACGCGACATACTTCAAAGCAGCGGTGTGGAATCACAGAAGACAATAATTGAAATAAACATAGTAAAGAAAAGGAGAACTTAAATATCAGTTGATCTCTATAATTGAGGGTGGGAGCGGAGGGCACGTAATCCCTCATCGTAACTCCTCATAAAATACAGATCAAACTTCGAACTGGTAAGTTCTCGTTTTAATCTTACTACAGGTGCACAACCTTTTATCCGGAGTTCCGGAAACCGAAAAGCTCCGAAAACCGGACATTATTTCCAGGATGTCGTCTGCACACCAAAATTCGCGGAGCTGGGGGCTGCGGGCGCCCGGCCGCGGGCCGCGCTGGATTTGGAGCGCCGCGCAGCCAGGGGTAGAGTTGCCGGGGTCGGAGCTCCAACTGGCGCCGCCCGCGGCCGGACGCCCGCAGCTCCGCGATGTTGGGAGTTGGCGGCCACAGCGCTCCGGAGCTTACTGCACGGCGACCCGGTAAGGCATTGCCCGCTCCCCGCCTCTCCGACCAGGTAGGGGACTAAGAATTAAAGTTTCCCCCTTCACCCCCCACCCCATAAAATCCCTCCAAACTAACTGACTAAAATTTAAGCAATGATTTATAATGATTCCCCGGTCTCCGGGGAGGAGGCAGCCGCTCCAGACTTTTCAAGCCGCCAGCGCTACCTACCTAATCTACGCTAGAAATCTTCCATTCGGAAATCCGAAAAATTCCGAAATCAGAGAAGTGTCTGGTCCCAAGGCTTTCGGATAAAAGGTTGTGCACCTGTATTTTACTTCGGTGTCACGTGAGTGACTACGTGAAGATTTTAAAGCTCTGTGATTTCAAATCTGGTAACAGTTCATACTTCACTCACTGCCGAAGTCATTTGAGGGAGGAAGTATGTTATCGTAATCAACCATGATCTGTTTGTAAAAACAATAATGGTGTTATTTAAACAATAACAAAGCAAAATGCTCCCCCGGGCTTAATTTATATATTTGCAGATTCTAATACTTTTTCTGCAAACGATACAGGTTCTGCCAGCGGCTTGTTATAAAAAAATTTGGAATGTTTTTCTCCCTAGACCACCCCGCTGTAGCCAGGATGTAGTCCATAGGCACGTCCATTCTCCTAGCCGCCGATGTGGATGCTGCCCTGGTGGAGTGAGATTTGTACACGTTAGTATTTACTCCAGCAGCTCCCAGTACCTGCTTGAGCCATCTTGAGATAGTTTGGCTAGTACCCGACCATGAGGTTTCTTGTGGCTGACCCATAAGGCTTTTCCTCTCCCTTGGGGATTTCTTGTTGTGTCGATGCAATTCAATAAGTGGGTCATGACACATAACTGTGGTTCAGGTGGGTATGCCCGGAATTCCATGACTGGACCTGATGTACCTGGTCTGCTCTGTTTGACCAGCCCCTGAATGGTAAATGAGACACGGTCTGGTGTTATAACCATATTGTCCAATCGTAGTAGATGGAAGGACTGGACTATTTGTGCTGAGACAAATGCCATCAGCATGACCGTCTTCAGGGTTAGCTGTTCCAGGGTGAGGGACCTGGCTGGTGACCATCCCCTAATGTATGTCAGGACCACACTGACATCCCAGATTTGGGTGTACCTAGGTCTGGGGGATTAGAGTTGAATATGCCTCTCATGAGTTTGGTCACCGGCGGTTGGGACCCTATGGCCTGTTGTCCTGGTGCCTGAATTATGTAGGCTGACAGAGCACTTCTGGCTGTGTTAATGGTGCTGTAGCTGAGTCCTTCATTGTGGTGAAGGCCTGCCAGGAACTCCAGTACATTGTTTATAGTAGTAGTTGAATATGTAGTTCCTGTATTCAAACAGTATCTTTCCCACTTCTTGATGTTCGACAAGTATTGTTTCCTTGTGGACATGCGGTGGGATGCTGTTATCGTGTTGATAGTGCTGTCTGACAATCCCAGGCCCAGCAGTGGCCTTTTCAAAATCTGCAAACCCAGTAGTTTTATTTTATCGTGGCATGGGTGGCTTATGCCTGATACCGGTGAGTTAATAAGTCTGGTCTACTGGGAAAGTCATTGGGGTTTCGATGACCATGTCGAGGGCCACTGGGAACCATGGCTGTGTAGGCCAGTCGGGTACTATCAAAATACCTGAAGCAGAATCCATCTGTATTTTGCGTAGTACCTGACTAATAAGGCCGTAGTACCTGATTGATGAGGTAGAAAGAGGGGAGAAAACACAGAGATTAGATTCCCTCCACCCCAGTTCAGCGAGAATGTATCCATTGCCGCTGCCTCAAGGTCTGGTTCCCATGCGACATACATCGGTACGTGGTGATTCAATCGGAATACAAAGAAATCGATATCTGGTGTTCCATATTGCTTTGTAATTTCAGCAAATACTTTGGTTTAATATGTCTGCCACAGTATTTAGCTCACCTGGTAGGTAAGTTGCTGATAGTCAATTATGTTTGACGACATACCATTACCAAATTGTTAATCAAATTTGTCACATGATATCGATTTTATTCCGCCCATGTGGTTTAGTATATGCCACCACTGTGATATTGTCAATTTATAAACGAAAATGCCGAATGGTGCACTATTGAACATTATGCTTTTAACCCATAGAACGCACCCAACATTTCCAACTAGGTTTTATGTCCAGTGTCTGTAGTGATGATGACTCCAGATTAGTCCATTTACCACCTGTTCTGGATATGGGTTATTTTGTTTAAACACTAGCACCTTAGCTCTAATGGAAAGGTCCAAGTTAAGTAGCTGGTAATGCTGCTACTAATTTCCCAATTACTCTTGCCACTTTGTCGAATGGTTGGTTGATTGTTAACCATTAATTTGTTAGGTTTGTGCCAATTACGCTGACTCTCCTTTTGGCAACGTTATAGACAAGTGGATTGAGTTATTGAATACCAGATAGTCCATAGTTGTGGATGGTGTCAACGTAGATTCATCTGGATAGTGTGACAGAGCCCAGGCTAAATAAGTTTATAGTAGCTAATGCTGCTGATTTAGCTATTTCCATGGTTTTTGTCTGTCGTTAAATATCATCGCCATATGCCATGACAATATGTTTCCTTAATAGCGTCAGGGCTGGTTTGAATATCTTGGAAAACAGTTTTGGCTCATATTTAGTACATTAGTCAATAATTAATACTGCCATAGTTACCCCATCCAGGTAAATTTTAGGTATCTCCAAAGATCTTTATAATTGGGTACTGAATAGTATGCATCTTTTAAGTCGATGCCTACCATAAAGTATCCTAAGGAAATCCACGTTTGGCAGTTACAAAGTTTTCCATTGAAGTGTGTATATCTGGTGAAAATATTCAAGTGGTTAAGTCAATGATGGTGCGACATTCACCATCTTTTGGGTTTTTTGGTAAATTTAATACGGTTCCAAAGGTTCATATTTAGACTTCTTTATGACCCTTTTGTATGTCTTCTCCAGTTCAGCTTGTCCCTCATGTTTCCTTTTTAGTTGGAGGGAAAACCCCCCTTTGGGGTGCATGCTGGACTGGTGGCAAGTTTTCTCAATTCAATTTTTGTCCTTGAATACTTTTGGTATAACTACCAAGTGTGATAGTTCTTCATGCTTCCAAAACCAGGTGTGGTCCCCCCCCCCCCCCCCCACCCCCCCCACCTGTTAGCACAAACCTTTCACCTTTTATGTGATGGTAGGAACCATACTCACCTACCTCCACTGTTTTTTAGTGGTGTGTTCATTTCTTCGGTTTCTGGTTCCTTGTCTGTCGGGATGGTGTTGTTGAGGTGTGGCGCATTTTCCATGGGGCCCGCTCTGGGCCGTCCTGAAAAGGCTTGCGGGGACTGGCATGCGGGCCCCGAGCTTTCACCAGTACCATAAAGTAGACGCCTACTGGTGGATGCATGGAGGTACTGCTGTCTGGTTTTGTGTGGTTTGCTCATTCCAGGTCCTGCCCTCATGATGCCGAATATCTTGGACACTTCGTCCAGTTTTTAGGCTTGGTATGGTAACTTTGCCAGATAGCAGGAACTGTGGTTGTGAGGTCGGCGTTCTCACAGTCCTGTGAATTTTTTAGGTTGAGGGCAGGTTTTATGACTTCCTTCGAGAGGTTGCGGATCGCATACTGTGTTGAACAGTAGGGTCAGGTGTTTTGCCATACTACCCTGCCCCTCTGGAATGAGCATGCGAAATGATAGCCGACGTCAGGGGTATCAATATTGCAAATTAAGATTTTGGGTTTTTAAATGCCCTGCTCAATGTACCCCCAACAATGGTAGGCACTTCGAGCAGATGTAATTTTGGGGAGGCGTGATAAAGTCCAACGCCTCATGACTACCTGTCTTGGAGACGTTTTTAGAAAAGACAGGTAGTAAGCTGGCCGCCAGATTAGGCTGTAACGGCCATCTCGCTCGTGGTGTAGCCACGTAGCGGTATCTCACACCCAGCAGCTCTTCCTAGTCCTGTACCTCAAGCATACTCCCGATGATGTTCAGCCAGTGACCCCTCTTCTTGACCAGCCCAGCCCTGGTCGCCACCGATCTCCTCTGATGAGGGAGATGCGATGGCCAGTGCTGTTAGTGCACTGGAGCGGGAGTGTTTGTGCTCCCTTGGCGAGCTTGCCCCAGCTCCCGAGGCAGGTCTCGCTGGAGTTTTTGGCTCCATGACCTTTGTCTAAGGCTTGGAGACAGACACTTCGCGCTCTCGGGCGGTAGTTTGAAGTGCCGGCTCTCTGAATGAGCCGGCGTGTCCGTCTTCCGTGTCTGTCTCCAGCCCGATGGTCGCCAACTTTGCTCAAGCGGCTGCCTCTGCCATTCTCAGGCGGCGAGTCTCCTTGTCGGAGTATGCAGGGATTACCGGCCGGTTTGTATGTTGATTTCCCTCCAGTCCGCTGCTGTTGGTCAGGCAGCTCTAGCGGACTGGGCTTCGGCTGGTTACCCGTGTCTGTGGACCGCAGCGTGTACGGTCCAGGTGCCGCCTCTCGCCCCCTCCACTGATGGGACGCTCCTTCCCTGGAGTCAAACGGGGGCTGTTTTCCTCTGTGCTGAAAGAAGAGCAAGTTTGGCAATTCGAACCTGTGGGTAAGTACTTGCCTAACGGTCCGTTCTTTCAGCTTGTAACGGGAGCGCCCGTAATCCCGTTCGTCGCTGTTGCACTGCGTGAACGCTCATGTCGCGCATGCGTGCTGGACAGGTTCTTCACGTAGTCACTCACGTGACTCCGAAGTAAAATCAGAAGTCAGCCTTCTTAGGGCTGTAGCAAATCATGGGGATCTATCAATGACAGTTTCTGTCACTTTTTATAAATGGAAGCAACTCAGCCGCAGTCAAAGGGATGATAATTTATGACAGAAAAATATTCTAGTTATTTAAGCTGATGAAATGCAACATATCCAGTCAGTTCATAGCTTAGTTAGAAGAAATCCCTTAAAATTTCCTAATAGTTTGGTTCAAATACATATGTGTTTCCTAGTCTCATTAGCTATGGATAAGAATTACAATTTATTTGTGCAATAGGTGATCATTTGTAATGTGCAAAGTAATGAGAATCGGTTTCAAAAAGCATTCAGAATGGGGGTAGGACTTGACAAGCATAGGCTTCTTCCTATCCCTTTTCGAACGAGTCTAATGTGTATTATGTTGAAATTGGCTTTTGATTTTTTAATTTATGTATGTACATATGTTATGTATATGTGTATATGTATGTATATATGTACATGTATATGTATGTATATATGTACATGTATATGTATGTATGTGTGTATGTATTTATGTATATATACATGTATATATATAATTTTCCTTTTATTTATTCATTTCATCTTTTCTTTTCTTTTTTTTTTAATCGTTCGAAATAAAGATAAAGATAAAGTGTTCAAATAGGAAACTTAACCTTTAATATCTCATTATTCTAGTTCAAATCCCATCCATAATAAACAAATCTTAACATGTATTGTTAAACACCTAAACAAAAAACATGAAATACAGAAATTCTGTAACATTTCTAAAGGAATAAATAACAAATAATCCCAGCACATTTCAGAACAGATGCATTTTGTGAATATCTTATCTCGAAGATCAAAACTAATATTTTGACATAACCAAATTCAATATTGGTGATGTATCAAAATAAAATTCTGATTAGTCATTTAGTGAGGTTAACCAATTATTTTTAATATTAAAATAAATTTAACAAAAAAAAAAAATGGTGCACAAAAACCTGTTTTGGACGTATTTTGTTTTAATAAAAAAGAGGCAGAAAGAGGAGAAAGGGTTTTTTCTTCCGCGCACATAAGAGTTTCTACCAAAGTTTAAACTTGGCATACTTAAAATATGCAGAAATGCATCTTCTCAGTTTAGGGATTGCAGTTATCATTAATTTCCTTAAATATGCCAGTTGATAGCAATATGTCAAATCCACATATTACCATCGGGTGGCGTTTCAATGGCAGCCTCCCCTACAGTCTGTCTGTCCTTTTCGTCTTTTTTTTTGTTATTTTTAGTGTGTTTAAAAAGTTTGTGCGAATGTTCTCTAGTTTGTTTTATGTGGGGGGTGGGGGAGGGGGTCAGGGGAAACTTTTTTCTAATCTCTTATCTTGCCGGAGATGCGATTGTTTTCCGGGTCGTATCTCCGGTCGCTCTGCGGCCTAACATCGTGGGGCTGGAGGCCTTGCTCGGGACGGACTTTGAGCCCCACTGCGGGGAGTGGACTTACCATCGGAGCCGATTCCTTGCCTGGGATCAGCGCTCTAACCGCAGCCTACGGACTTCAACATCAAGGAGCTCGCAGTCTCGGGAGAGACAGAGTCGGGAAGCTCCAAAAACCGCACAACATTCGACTAGCCCCGACCCGAGGTAGATCGCCCAGCGCGGCGGGGGAACTAAGATCCCCCCCGATGCAGGTGCTTGATCGCCCCAACAAGGAGATCCCCGACCGGCTACGGGAGTATGATCATCCCGTCAACGGAAGGTTAGAGGCCCCCGACCGCTGGAGGACAAAGAAGGGAAGAGATTGAACTTTTTTTTGCCTTCCATCACAGTGAGGAATGATGAGTCACTGTGGTGGATGTTTATGTTAAAATGTATTTTGTGTTCTGTTGCTGTATATTAGTATGACTGTATGGCAAATCAAATTCCTCATGTTGCAAAACATACTTGGCTAATAAAGTATGATTATGATTACCACGTGATTGAGAACCAGGCAGTACATCAGATAATTGACTGACTGAAACTATCATTCTTTTAATCTTTTGAGGTATGTGAAACTTTGAATTGTATTCTTTATTCCTTCACTCAGGCAGATGACAGGTTTATATCCCAGATCTCTCTTTGCTCTTTCACAGCTGTAATAGTGGAATGTTCCTGCTAATGCTACTCGCATGGGAGTGAATGTAGGCTTAATGGTCAAAAATGGCTTCAGCAGCATTAGTAAAATTGTAAGCAAGGCAGCCAAATAATAAGCCAATAGATAAGGTATGTGATACTTTGGGGGATCATAATTCAATCCAACCAAAAGCTCAGATAAGAAAGTCCAGAAGGGAATCGGTTCATCATTTGTGATATGATAAGCCTATTGAAATAAAAAAGAAACAGTTAATAAAGCAATTACAGAATATTATACAGGTTACAAAACTTCTCCCAAATTAACATAATGGTATAATGACAATTCTGCTGAATGATATAAATTACCATAATATTTCCTTTTATCCTTTGTGAAAGTAGGGAAAAGGGCAAATTTAAGATTAACTAATTAGTTAATCCTGAAACATTCATAGTTTCTTAAATGCGTTGGTCTTGCCTTAGTGGTGATCTACCTGACAGAGCCAGGAGATTGCAAGTTGAAATCCCGTTCCAAAGATATTATACATAAACTACGCTGACATTTGTGCAAAGAAGTGCAAATCTGTCAGATTATTGCTTTTGGCCATGATCTGATGAAATGAGCATTTCTATCCTCTCATGATGAAGATCCCATTGCACTATGTTGATAAAGAAGAAAAGTTCTCTCAGCATGCTGGTCATTATCCCTCTAAGAAAACCATTTAGCCAGAGTTTTTGGAATCATTCTATGTTTATTTCCTTACATTACAACACTGACCATCCATCAAAAGTCCAGAATTGGCACATATTTTGTGGGACCCAGGGGGCTTGTAAAGCACAATACAAATTATATCTTACATTGTGTCTATTTAAGGGTTCATATCATACTTGTCAGTTTTAATACATGTATATAATTTCTTATTTTAAAAATCAATAACTTATCCTTTGTTTTGTAACTTTGACAAGTCCACATACAGATAATGCAATAAAGATTTAATTCAAATAACCTTATGATCTCTTAACATACAAGATCACCTATTTGCATTCATGCTGTCTGAGGAAGCAAAGCAGTTTTTAACAGAGAACATTATTGAAAGTGCAAATACTTGTAAAATCTCCATTAAATTCCTGTTACTGTTACAAATTACAAATATACAGATTGTTTTAGTTGTTTAAAAAATGTCAGTGACAAAGCACACAAAACCTTAGGGTCCGATTGCGGAAATTGGACGGTTGTACCAATAAGGCACTTCAACCAATTATAGCGAAAGCTTTCAAGTGAAATCAAACAATGCTAATTTATAATGGTCAGTTTTTGAAATAATATGTGGGTTCAATATCAAACATCACCTTTCCAGAGATGTGTGAATTTCGGTGAAGATTCTCTGCTGCCAGGATTAGCCCATGTACAACATTATCAACATAGGTAAAGTCTACCAGGTTCTTACCGTTACTGTAAAAGATACAAGCACAGTTACCATGAAATAAAAGAGTAAGCATAACATCACTCATATTAAACAAAGTACCAGGAACAATAATTACAGTTCAGCCACCAAATAAATCCTTTTAAACAAAGCTGGTGTAGAAATTAAAATGATAGAAACTTTAAAGTAAATAATATGCCAATCTTAAAAATACATGACATGACCTGCTCATCAACTGACTTGCACTAAACTGAAAGATACAGGGAAGGGAACACTTATTGCACTGTCCAAATTCCATATCTGTAATAACATTGTTTCCTCAAAATCTTTGGGAATTTGGGAATCCGCTGTCCAGTTCCAGTGGCTGCTCGCAGCCACCCGAGCTACTTCCCTTCCCGGCCACAATGAGGCAGCTCCGCGCCCGGAGCACTGTGGCAGCGGTGATCGAGTTGCTGGCTTGATCCCCGACCCCCTCAATCTCAACGCACCTGCCCTCCCCGCAACTTTACCCCTGGTGACCCAGCCACACGCTGTGAAAGGAACTCTCTCTCCTCTCTCCTCTCTTCCCCCCCCCCCCCCCCCCCCCCAGCCGTTTCCCATCAGCTGCCAGCAATGAGGGATAGACTTGGCTATCCCTTAGTACAACATCGTTCTTGATGTCTATCTTTCTTGGCTAATGACCTAACCTTCAGCCTCCAAGACACAGGTAAATTTTCATGCCTTGTTTTTGGGTAAAAAATAGCGTCTTCATTGCCGGGAAATACGTTAATCATTTAACGAATTTCTGAGTTCATGTAAACAAATCGTTAATAATGGATTTCAGCATCTTGCTGGCAGATAGTGTCAGGTAAATTGCCATATTATTAGCTATTTTCCCGTCTCACTTCTTATCCAATTTCTCACTTCTTAACTCACCTCATCCTACCAATCACAATCACAATAATACTTTATTAACCAAGTATGTTTTGCAAAATACAAGGAATTTAATTTGCCAAGTCAGTCCTACAAATAAAAAGCAACGGAACACACAAAACATATTTTAACATAAACATCCATCACAGCGACTCCTCCCCATTCCTCACTGTGATGCATGGTGAAAAAAAGTTCAATCTCTTCCCTTTGCTCTCCCGTGGTCGGGGGGCTTGAGCCCTCCGTTGACAGGATGATCTTGACTCCCATTGTCGGTGGTGGGCCCTCCACGTCGAGACTATCAGGCCAGTCTGAGGAGGCCACCAGCTCCACTGATGGTAGGCCGCAGAGCAACCGGAGAATGCGATCCAAAAATTAATCGCATCTCTGGCAAGGCAAGAAACTGAAACAAAAGTTTCCCCCTCCCCCTCCCCCCACATAAAACAAACCGGTGAACATTTACACAGACTTTTAACACACTAAAAATAAAAAGGCAAAAAAAGAAACAGACTGTTGAATTTTCCTGAAAATAACAAATACGTATTGCTGAATGCATTACTACATCCATACATTACCAACCCAATCATAAATTTCATCTTGCCACTCCTTGCAGCCTGTACAAGGACAGGGACTAAATGTGGATCTTGTGGTCCAAAAATGCCATGAGGACGAATTGCGATTGTCATGAAATTCTGATCTGGATCATTGGCATTGAGAACTTCCTGTAGGATAAAGGATAAAGTATTTAATTGTAAGTATGTGCGGAAGAACATAAAACGTATTCATTTCAATTTTTGCAATGGGCAATAACCCTCAGCCCCTGGCCAATGGATACATAAATTAGTGTCCCATTCATGCAATTGCCAAACCACCTTGAACAATTTGTAACAACTGGAAGGTCAAGAGTACCATAATAATCAAGGGGTGTACAAATGCTGCATTAAAACAAAATTTTATTCAAGTAACTGTAGCACCCAATAACAAAAAATACATTCAAATTTGAAAACATACTGCATCAAATTCACTTTAAAGATTACCCAAGTTGCCACCTGAAAACTCTTATCAGGACCAATTTGGATTAAAACATTTGTCGATAACTAAACTGAACTGGAGCACAGTTGTTATTAATAATTCACATTAATTTATATTCCTGGAAGACAGCTGAAACAATGCAGGAAGGATTTGATTGGATTCAAAAAATGTTTTTGAAATCTTTGCAGAAGCAGCTGCTGAGCAATGGTTCTCTTGAATCCCAGTCATATCAATGGCAGATTAAACATATAAATATCGCAGTTTATAGTTTAAACATTTGAGAAATACCAATTCCAGTATATGTTTTATCTTTCTCACTTCTAAGAAGAGACAAAAATTGAAAATAGCACACTGGGACAGTGTTTTTGAAACCCCAGATGACCAGTATGTGAAAATTAGGACTAAGTGACATAAAAAAGAAAATTATAGTAACTGAAATGCAGAGTATTGTCACAATGACCAAAAGGGTCTCTACAAAGTTAAAGGGTCAAACATTTTCTCCTCAATTGTCAGTTGTTATTTGACCAAATTTACTGCACAAAGTATGTCAAATGGCCATCTCGGAAGGCTATCATGGGAAATTTGAAAAAAAAATTACATTAGTGCAAAGGGATGATCTCCCAAAATTAGCTGGAAACAGTGCCATACATAGTAAATGGGCTGGGAGACAGAAGGACCGGAGATGACATTTTTCACGGAGCTAGTTGTTTCTTCTTTACTACCAATCTATAATGTTGTTACTCATGAAAAAAAATAAAAGTTACACCGTTTCCAAGAACAATATAAATAAATGATCATCATTACTTTCTGAAGAAGGGTCCCGACCTGAAAGGTCACCTATTCCTTCACTCCATAGATGCTGCCTCACCCGCTGAGTTTCTCCAGCATTTTTGTCTACCTTCGATTTTTACAGCATCTGTAGTTCTTTTTTAAACATTACTTTTAACTTTGTGATTTAATGTCTACTCCACTTACCATTTCCTGTAAGATCTTTGTTTGTGAATAGTAGTCGATGGGTTTTTTAGCATACGGTAGGTCTTCAGAGCCATTCTTTAGGTCTGTACCTTCAAATACAACACTAGCACTACTTGTTAGCACCAGTTTCTGTGTGCAAGAAAACAGCACGATTAAGGTACAAACGATTATTGGTGTGGGTGGGAGTGTTGAAGTCAAAGTGCGCAGACATTTAAGCTGAAGTGAACTGTTTCTTACCTGAACACCAGCTTCTTTACAGGCTTCAATTATGGTTTTGGTCCCCGTGTAATTGACCTTGTAGAAGAGTTCTCTGTTGTCACTGGAAGGTGGTGGAGAGGCGCAGTGAAATACAATGCTCACATCCTGAACCGCTGGCAGTATATCCTGAAGGACAATCATTTATTTACTTGTAGCTCTTTTACCAATTTCTTTAATAGAACCATTTTGAAAGTAAGCATACGATACACATTAGCAACATAACCAGGTGGTCAAATATCTCTTGACTGTAGCAATCTTGTAAAATTTAGTTTTTGAAGGAGGAGCAAGACCATAATGAAACAAACCTCTGGTTTATTTAGTATTTATGTATTCAGAATTTCCAACCAAATGGCCAACATTTAAAAATATTAAGCAATTTCATATAAACACCTCCTATCAACTGGTAGCAGAGCAACCCATCCTCGGTCACGTTTCCATGTTTGTACATTGCGGTAGGTTCCAACTGTGCTTCATAAACTATTGCGTTTCGTCCGTTGATCTGTTATGTAGCATACGAATACCCAGCAAGTGTATGAACTGAAGTATTTGATTGAATGTTAAAACAGAAAATGGAAATAATTGAAAGGCATGAAAAGGGTGAATATCATAACGTTCTTATGAAAGAATTCAACACTCGTTCCTTAATAATGTATTATTTTAAATTACAGCCTTCAATTTCAATTCACAAAAGTTTGTTGGAACTGATGAAATCCATTACAGTATCCAGAACACAGCAAATAAATTGCACGGACCTTTTAACATTTAGAATATGTTTCAGTGGTAGGCTAGCTATGCGTAAAAGGCAAATGCGTAGCTTACATAAGAGATTGAGCTCATTTTCAAAACAAAGCAAAGAATATATTTCAAGTATTATGGGAAGACAATGGTAGTTCGTTTACTTTGATACACAAGGCAGTGTAGCTGTAGGCTGATTAGTAGCATCATCTTTTTTAAAGATTTGGCACCATGTGATGGCGAGCAGAGTAATCTTTTTAATTTTTTTAAACTATATTTTACATTAATAATGCGTGGCCTTAAAAAATTTAATTGTCATAGGTACCGAAAACAAACAATGAATTTAACACTTGCAGCAGCATGACAGGCCAGTAGAGTACTTATAGATTACATGATAAAAAAAACAATTAAAATACACCGATATTATTGAAAAAAGTCTAAAGTCCTTAGTGCAACCAAGGCATTTGTAGTTTATAGTTTAGTTTGTGCTTGTAGTGTTAAGGACCTGATGGTTTTTGGGAAATAGCTGTTCTTGAACCTGGAGGTCACTGTTTTCAGACTCCTATTCCTTCTTTCTGATGGCAGATATGAAATGAGAACATGACTAGAGTGGTGTGGGTCCTTGATGATACTGGCTGCCTTTGAGGCAATGGCTCCTATAGGTCCCTTCGATGGTGGGAGGTCAGTTCGCATGATGGACTGGGTAGTGTCCACCACATTTTGTAATCTCCTTTGTTCCTGGGCATTTGAGTTGCCAAAAAGGTTGTGATGCAACCATTCAATATGCTCTCGACTGTACACCTGTAGACATTCATTAGATAATTCGCCAATATAACAAATCTCTTCAATCTTCCAAGGAAGTATAGGCATTGATGGGCTTTCATGTGCTGTGCCCAGGATAGATCATCGGAAATATGCATGCCCTGGAATTTGTAGACTCTCCACCACCGCCCCATCGATGAAGACATGTTTGTGGATCCTCCGCCTCCCTATTCTCAAGTCAACAATCAGCTCCTCAGACTTGACATTCTGGCACCATTCAATCAGATGATCGATCTCCTTCCTATACTCTGACCCATCATTTCCCATAATTTGTCCAACAACAGTGGTTTCATCAGTGGATTGAAAGATGGCGTTGGAACTGTGTCTGGCTACACAGTCAAGGGTGTAAAGTGAATAGAGCAGGAGAATCAACACAAGGCCTTGTTGTGCTTCTATGCTGATGGTTATCGAAGAAGTAGTGTTGTTGCCAATTTGTTCCGATTGTGGTCAGTTGATGAGGAAGTCAAGGAACCAGATTAATTGGGATGCACAGAGACCCAGTTCCCCAAGCTCGATAACAAATTTCTAAGGGATGATGTTGAATGTTGATCTGTAGACGAAGAACAACAACCTGACGTATGTTCTTATTGTCCAAGTGGTCTAGTGCAGTGGAGAGCCAGCAACATGGCATCTCCCATGGATCTATTATAGTAGTAGGCAAAATGTAGTTGGTCCAAGTACTTGCTAAGGTAGGAATTAATAGAAGGCAGTGTTTGCTAAGTTACTGGATGTTTTCAAGAGTTAGATTTAGATCTTAGGGCTAAAGGAATCAAGGGATATGGGAAAAAGCAGGAACAGGATACTGATTTTAGATGATCCGCCATGATCATCAGATTGAACGGTGCTGGCTCGAAGGGCCGAATGGCCTATTCCTGTACCTATTTTTCTATGTTTGTCATGTGTGAGCTGCACCTTGACATCATAGATTCTCGGATATTAACCTTACCTTTCACCCTCATTGGAACATGTTAGGGCTGAATTATCACCATTACACTTTTGAATGATTCACATTGGTCAGACAGATGCAAGAGGAGCTTCTCCCAGATCACTTCCACAAGTCTGAAACATGTTCTCCAGGCATGCTGCCTGACCCGAGCTACTCCAGCACTTTGTCATTTTTTTTGTAAACCAGCATCTGCAGTTCCTTGGTTCTACTATTTCTTCACTTTTGCAAGTTCTTGTTTCTTATTAGTAGAATAGCCTTCCTCTGTTTTAGAACAATCTTTCATTATCTTGCTCCACAATTAGAGAAGTGGTTACTGACGTTTTAACAGCTCGATGCATGTTTTTTTTTTTACGCGAACAGAGTACAACTACTTAATCAAAGTGGTGTTACATTTTCAAAAAAATATTTTTCACTGACCTCCTTACAGCACAGATCTGCACTGAAAAACTGAACTCCTTCAATCGCAGATGGCTTTCTAATATCCAGAATATTAACATGGTATCCCTTCTCCAGAAGCTTCGTCACGAGTCGTTGGCCCAGAAATCCAGAGCCCCCGATAACAGTGCATTTGTTATTCTGCTAAAAAAAACATTGAAAACATCTGATGTATTTTCGCCAGCTCTCAGACACACAGGTGAGGACCATCGAGGAAACTACAGGTCAGCACAGCTCAAGGTCTTCCCCGAAGATAGACACTAAATGCTGGAGTAACTCAACGGGACAGGCAGCGTCTCTGGAGAGAAGGAATGAGTGATGTTTCGGGTCGAGACCCTTCTTAAGAGTCACAGCCCGCAACGTCACCCATTCCTTCTCTCCAGAGATGCTGCCTGTCCCGCTGAGTTACTCTTAACATTTTGTGTCTATCTTCGATGTTAATAAACCAGCATCTGTCGTTCTTTCCTACTTTCCCCTTTCTCTGACTCTCCCACTTTCGTTCGACATTCAAGCGAATCTTGGTCTCCCGATCCCTTTTACGTTAAGGCAGACATTGCCAATTGAATACTCACCCGCAGACGCGCAGCCATCCCTCCCGCAGCAAAGCAGACCAAAGATCCTTAGCTATAGCTATAGGATCTTTGAAGCAAAGCTTGCTATAGGATCTTTGCTTTGAAGCAGACGGCGCACAGCGTTTCACCCAAAGCACGGGGACAGGACGAGACCACCACGACCCGGTCCAAGGGGAAGTCCTCTCCCTTCTCACTGGTGCAAAAGCAAACCTCTGCTCTGGTGATTGCTCCACAATCCAATCAAATCACCGAACGACCATGGGCTGGTGGCGGCATTTGCAACACTAACCAATCGCAAGCCAGTTAAGTTTCACTTGCGAACGCTGATCTATTTCAATGATTCCCCTGAACCCATTCACAAAATCACTCTGCAGGTTACAGTGCGTGAATGGACATGGCAAATACTGCACTAAATGGTGTACTTTTTATCTGTGCTCAACTGTATTCATGCATAGTCTTTTATTTGGATAGCGCGCAAACACAAGCTTTTTCACAGTACAGGCTTTTACACGTGACAGTAATAAACTAAGCTAAACTCCAAACTAACTACAGTATTCGTGTGTGGGGGCGGGGAGGGTAAATATTTATAATACATTGCTCAATGTTACTGAAACTGATTTTATTGTAAAGATAGTGAATAGGAGAATAATGGGTGCATGAAATGCCTTTGAGGTCTAGTATTAGACTCTTGATCCTTGGAAAACATCTAGCATCTATCCCTCTAGGTATTTTGTTTGTCTCCATGAATGTAGAAGCCTGGCTGTCCTCATGTGACAGTCAGACTGCCTATCCCAGAAACCAAGTCCGCGAATCGCTGCTGCAATCAACAGCAAGTATATTTATTTAGGCAAGGCAACCAACCCTATGCATTTCTCCAGGTACAGTCTCACAAAGACTCTACATAATGGTAAAAATACATTTACACTGTTGTACTCAAATCCTCGTACAGCAAAGGCCATTTACCCGCTACACCCAAGTGTTAGCTTTTAGTGACCGATTTACAAGGGAACCCAGGTTCATTTGAACATCTACATTTTCCAATGGATGGTATTTTTAAAAAGAAAATAATAATCAGAATTCCATGCTGATGATGGAGGGAGTGAATTTAAGGCGATGGGTGACAATCAAGTTGACTACTTGGTCTCAGATAATGTTGAACTTCTTGAGTGTCGTTTTTTCTGGTGGGAGACGTGACCAGTAATTGTCACAGGGGTCCGTGCTGGGTCCACTATTGTTTGTTATCTCTATCAACAATTTGAAATGACAATGTTGTAGTGGCACCTGGTGGTGTCTTTGGGTAGTCAAACCCTCGGATTGGCTGCTCAAATCACGTGAACGCGGGAAGCTATATTCGCGCCACACTTGTGGAAGTAACATCGTTTTTGTTCACTGTCTCGACTCGCCAAACTGGTGACCCCGACGCGTCCACTCATATATTTGATGTCAAGAATGCAAGCCGCCACCATTCCCGACACTCAGCAAAATACCGTTGGCCTCAAGCTACCAATGTTCTGGGCCGAACAGACATAGGTTAGGTTCGCCCACGTAGAAGCACAATTTCATCTCCGCAACATCGACACCGACTCGCAAAATACGAAGGCCTCAAAGCCTTCCTTTCTCCGCACGTTCGGGCTCAGCCGCAGAGATCGCGCCACCCGCCTCTTACAAATGGACGGGTTGGGCGATCGCAAGCCATCTACGCTGATGGCAGAAATGCTCACCCAGATGGACGGCCACCGCCCGTGTCTGCTCTTCGAACAGGCGTTCTTAGAGCAGATGCCTGATGACATCCTCCTCATGCTCACCGGTGCCAATTTCGCTGACCTCCTGCAGCTCGCCGAGATGGCCGACGAACTCTAGCTAGCGAAGCAGCAAGATGGCAGCTCCATCAACCGGCTCTCTGCGCCAGTTGCCTTGGAGGGATCATGGGGACGCCCTGCCCACGGCTTCCATCGCAGAGCCACAGCCACGCGCCGTGGACCGGGGTAAGCACAAATTGTGCTTCTACCACCTCCGCTGGGGTGCTGAGGCTCAACGCTGCCGCCAACCCTGCTCGTTTTAGGGAAACGCCTCGGCCAATCGCGATCGGCCCAAACAACCGCCTTTATGTCCGAGACCATCAGTTTGGCAGCCGCTTCCTCGTTGACTCCGGGGCTATCATTAGCATCCTCCCGCCGACCGGACACGACACCCGTGCTGGTAAGCGGGGCCCTGTGCTCACGGCCGTTAATAGAAGTACCATTTCCCACTTACGGCACGCGATCCCTCTCCTTCGACTCCCGCCCGTATGAGTGGACGTTCATCATGGCCGACGTCGCGCAGCCGCTCCTGGGTGCCGACTTCCTGCGGGCTTTCTCCCTCCTAGTCGATGTGCAGGGAGGGTGCATGATCCTGGCATCGGCCCTCGGCCACGCGGCCCCCACCCAGCCCACAGCTCAGCGCCGTCGCCGAGGTCGATGGCCCCTCTGCCCCCCTCCTCGCTGATTTCCCTGAGCTCCTCACTCACCGTTTCAGTGCGGCAGCCCCCAAGCACGGGGCCGTCCATCACATTCCCACTGTGGGCCCTCCGGTACACGCCCGGGCGCGCTGTCGTCCACCGGACAAGCTGCGCATTGCCTGGGAGGAGTTTCAGCTCATGGAGGACATGGGAATTGTCCGGCGCTCGGACAGCCCATGGGCATCCCCACTGCACATGGTCCCCAAAGCATCTGGGGGGTGGAGATCATGTTGGGACAATAGGCGTCTGAACACCATGACAACTGCGGCATCACATCCAAGACTTTTCTGCCCACCTCGAGGGTGCCGATGTCTTTTCTAAAGTCGACCTTGTCCGTGGCTATAACCAGATCCCAGTCCACCCGGACGACGTCCCCAAGACCGCGACAATAACCCCGTTCAGGTTGTTCGAATGGCTGCGTATGCCCTTTGGATTGAAGAACGCCGTGCAAGCGTTCCAAAGGCTTATGGACTAGGTCGGGAGGGGTCTGCCGTTCGTCTTCATCTACCTCGATGACATCCTGATCGTAAGCCCCACCCAGGACGAGCACATCGTGCACCTGCGGACTCTCTTCCAGCGCCTCCTCGACCATGGCCTCGTAATCAACCCCACCAAGTTCCAGTTCAGCCTCCGTTCCATCTCCTTTCTGGGGCACAGCGTGCACCTCAAGGCGCCGCCCCTCTACCCTCAAAGGTCGAGGCAATTCGGCAATTCGGCAATTTCCCCGGCCGTGCACGGTAAATGGGTTGCAGGAATTTGTCGGCATGGTGAATTTTTACCATTGTTTCGTGCCGGCAGCTGCCAACATCATGCGTCCCCTTTTCCAGTGTCTCGCGGGCAAGCCACGGGAGCTCGAGTAGTCCTCTGAGGCGGACGCGGTGTTCGAGGGTGCCAAGGCGGCCCTGGCCAACGCCACCATATTGGTCCACCCGCGGGCCTCCGCCTCAACGGCTCTCACTGTGGACGCCTCGGACACGGCTGTGGGCTGCGTCCTGGAGCAGATCGTCGACGGCCGCTGGCCTTTTTTAGCCATCAGCTACGAGCTCCCGAGTGCAACTACAGCGCCTTCGACAGGGAGCTCCCTCCGTTGTACCTGGCCATCAGGCACTTCCACTACTTTCTTGAAGGTCACATATTCACTGCCTTCACTGACCACAAACCCCTCATCGTTGCGTTGGGTAAGGTCTCCGACCCGTGGTCCGCCCGCCAGCAGCGACACCTCGTTTATATCTCTGAGTTCAGCACGGACGTTCAGCACGTCGCGGGCGCAACACCGTCGCTGACGCTCTGTCCCGCCCGCCCTCCCCTCCATTTTGGCCGTAGACCACGGCGTAGACTACGACGAATTGGTTGTGGCACAGCGTGTGGATGCTGGGATGGCGGACTACCGCACTGCTGTTTCTGGCCTCCAGTTGGCTGATGTCCCATGTGGATCCTCGGGCATGATGGTCTCCACGGGTCGACCTCGCCCCATCGTCCCCATACGTTGCGTCGCCAGATTTTTGACTCCATCCATGGTCTGGCCCACCCGTCCATACGGGCGACCTCTGTGCTGGTGTCAAACAAATTTGTTTGGCACGGTCTCCGCAAGCAGGTGGCCTCCTTCGTGCCTGCCTTCCCTGTCAGACAACCAAGGTCCAGCGGCACGAGCGGGCATTTTACCTTCCGGCGGATCTTCTAAGTCCTGAAAATTTCAATGAGCCAATCAAAATGGCCAGTCAGCGAAGGAGATTGCCTTCGACTGCCTGTAAGTAAATAGCGACCCCACTCCACTGGCTTCGACCAAACGGCAACCTAGTTTTAGTCGAGGCCGGTTCTGGGTTTTTTGAAATAATAAACATAGAAGAAGCCTCGACTACGCGGAAACCACTTTCCACCATTAGGGAGAGTGACCAAAACATTTCTCTGCTAAAAGAACTCTGCAACTATGATTGAGCATGCCCAGGAGTGACAGAGGTCACATGCTTATATTAATATTAACCTTTTTTTCACCTAGTTTTATTCCACCAGGGAGGTCTTACCTTCGACTACCTGCAACCGCCTTCAACTAGCATCGCAACCGGCTTGGACTAAAAAATTACCGATTTTTAAAAAGGCAACCTATTTTTAGTCGAGGCCGGTATTTAATTTTTTGAAATAATCATCGGGAACATAGAAGAAGCTCGAATACGCGGAAACCACTTTCGACCATTAGGGAGCGTGACCAAAACCTCCGGGAACCTCACGGAAACCTTGGATGGGGCGCAAGGTCTCCAGAGGTTTCCGTTCAGGTTTCCTAAGTGGGACAGGGGCATTAGGGTAGAGATTTAAGAGGAACCTCAGGGGCATTTTTTTTTCCACTCAAGTCATAGTCTCAAGTTCAAGTTGAAGTGAGTTTATTGTTATGTGTCCCTGATAGGACAATGAAATTCTTGCTTTGCTTCAGCACACAGAACATAGTAGGCATTTACTACAAAACAGATCAATGTGTCCATATACCATTATATAAATATATACACACATGAATAGACTGATAAAGTGCAAATAACAGACAATGGGTTATTAATGATCAGAGTTTTGTCCGAGCCAGCTATTCCTGAACCTGGTTGTTGCAGTCTTCAGGCTCCTGTACCTTCTACCTGAAGGTAGCAGGGAGAGGAGTGTGTGGCCAGGATGGTGTGGATCTTTGATGATACTGCCAGCCTTTTTGAGGCAGCGACTGCGATAAATCCCTTCGATGGAAGGAAGGTCGGAGCCGATGATGGACTGGGCAGTGTTTACTACATTTTGTAGTCTTTTCCTCTCCAGGGCACTCAAGTTGCCGAACCAAGCCATGATGCAACCGGTCAGCATGCTCTCTACTGTGCACCTGTAGAAGTTATGGAGAGTCCTCCTTGACAAACCGACTCTCCGTAATCTTCTCAGGAAGTAGAGGCGCTGATGTGCTTTCTTGATAATTGCATTAGTGTTCTCGGACCAGGAAAGATCTTCAGAGATGTGCACGCCCAGGAATTTGAAGCTCCTGACCCTTTCAACCATCGACCCATTGATATAAACAGGACTGTGGGTCCCCATCCTACTCCTTCCAAAGTCCGCAATCAGTTCCTTGGTTTTGCTGGTGTTGAGGGCCAGGTTATTGTGCTGGCACCATATGGACAGTTGCTCGATCTCTCTTATATACTCTGACTCATCCCCATCAGTTATACGTCCCACAACAGTGGTGTCGTCAGCGAACTTGATGATGGAGTTCGCACTGTGACCGGCTAGGCAGTCATAAGTATAGAGTGAGTACAGCAGGGGGCTGAGCACACAGCCTTGAGGTGCTCCCGTGCTGATTGTTATCGAGGCTGACACATTTCCACATCTGTTCAACACATCTGTTGAAGTTATCTGAAGTTGTTGATTTATCTTAGACCTCCACTGTCTGCAGGTTTTTGGATTTTCAAACCAAATAATTAGCCAGGTTCCGAACTCTAAAAGCAGATTAAAAAAAACAGAATTCCACCCAAACTGGTATACGGTCTGAAGAGATTTGTGGCGAAAAGTACTAACTTCTAATACCATCCTACTCTCGACTTCCACTCTATCACATTCTTCCGCTTTAACTCTGCTCTCACATTCGTTTCACCACAAAATCGATGACACAATGATCCCTTTTTGTCATTAAATCACGCCGTTCCCCTCTCCCCTGACTCAGCATGAAGAAAGGTCTCGACCCAAAATATCACCCATTCCTTCTCTCCAGAGATGCTGCTCGTCCCGCTGGGTTACTCCAGCATTTTGTGTCGGTCTTCACTGATACAATTATCTATTTTTGTCCATTTAATCGCCAGCTCTTGGAACTATCCTCGATGATGAATTGGTGACACACAAAGCGGACCAACCAGGGTGGGGGTGACTGCAGGCATCATCCAAGCAAGGCTAGGGGAAGCAGACAGAGGCGGGATGTGCGGTGCGATTGGCGATTGGCCCTGGACACATTGTCCGCAGCGGGGGGTGATTGGTGTCCGCGCCGCGTCTGTGGAGCCGAGGGGCGGCTGCCGGAACGATGGCGTTGTGATTGGCCGCGCCGTTGTTATGGTGCTCCGGTGCTATTTGATACAACGACTGCCCGTGTGGGCGTTGTAATCTCATTCATTGTACTTTGCTTAAAGGGTGCGAAATGGCTACAAAGGTGAGTGGCGGCCTCCCCGCTGCCGTGCTCCGGCGCCGATGTGTCAATGTGTTGGGAGGAAAGTCCAAGTGTTTTTTGTCAGTGAGTCGCCGGCACCTGGTTCCATGCAGGCGGCAGTAGGTGGACAATACGTGGGGGAAGCGGGACAGATGCTGTGAGTGGGGGGACTTGCATGAAAATTGTGAATCAAAGATGATAATAGTAAAGCGACACCATTTTTGGGACGGGCGGAGGAGCTGAATGTTGAGCATTTAAAAAAAAAAGACAAAATTGGATAAATGCAGCCACCTATTTAATAGGTCAGGCAGCATCTCTGGAGAAAATGGATAGGGGACGCTTCGGGTCGGGATCCTTCAGACTGAAGAGGTCTTCAGACTGATGGATCGCCACCCGAAATATCACCACTCCTTTTTCTTCAGAGATGCATCCTGGCCCGTTGAGTTACTCCAGCATGTTGTGCCTGTCTTTGGTATCAACCAGCATCTGCGGTTCATTTTTATTTCGTTTTATCATTAGCTTCTGTTTAATGTTAGCTAAACGGTTCTTGGACATGGTTCGTTTAGGAAAGATCTGCAGATGCTGGAAACATCGAAGGTAGACAAAAATGCTGGAGAAGCTCAGCGGGTGAGGCAGCATCTATGTAGAGAAGGAATAGGCGACGTTTCGGGTCGAGACCCGTCTTCAGACTGGTCCCAATTTAGATGCTGCCTCTTCACCCGCTGAGTTTCTCCAGCATTTTTGTTTACCTTGGATATGGTTCTGCATTTCCCCTTTGCCCTTTCTTAATTTGCTCATTCACTCCCGTCAATCGGACCTGTTGAGGAAGCATGGACAATAAAAGGAGGCTTTAATCTGATGTGTTTATATAAATCAATGATGTACAGAGCAGTTCCCTCCCTTTGAATCATTTTTCTCGTAGAAGGATTAAGAGTTAAACTATTGATTACTGTTAGCAGGGAAATGGTCCAACACCAGTTGAACTGCTGTGCAGTGCACAGGTTACCAGTCGTAGACACGCTACTGAACTAAAAACTACAATGAGACTCTTTTGTCGCGGGATGGATGTTGATGAGGATATCTGCTCCTGTACCTTGAATGACATGCTATATTTTACATTCACCAATCTGACCATGTGCGATTGGTTTAACATGTCAACCAAAAGTAGACGCTTTAACAATGGTGTAGATTATTATTGATATAAAATGAAAATAAAATTGAAATAGATATTTTAAATATAGCTTGAAAAATATTCCTGGAGCTTTTGGAAATCTGGTGTCTTAGGACGGAATCCAGCGTCTGTGGAGAGAGAAAGAGAGTTAATCTTTCAGGCCTGTGATTATTCCTCCTCCATTCTGATGAAAGATCATAGACTAAAAATGTTACCGCCACAGATACCTCCTGACTTGCAAAGTATTTCCAGCATTTTTTATTTTATTTGATATTAATATAGAACTTTAAAATAATTAACATAGGATTAGGCCATAATCATTAGACCATTAGATATAAGACCATAAGATGGGAGCAGAATTAGGCCATTTGGCCCATCGAGTCTCTCCACCATTCAATCACGGCTGATCTATGTTTCCCTATCAACTCCATTCTCCTGCCTTCCTCCCCACCAACTTTCATGCCAAAATATGTGCCAAATCTGATACCTAATAATTATTGTCACTTAATAGAAGTTACTTATGTATGCATGCATGCATAGTGGCATTTATAATCTACAGATATTTTGTTGTGCCATTTATCTTTCATTGTCCAATTATCTTAAATCCAGTAACATGTTTATTTTATAGATAAATGGTACAACAGAATACAGTTAATTGCTGAGAATAAATTATATTACTGGCATTTCTTTAACACCGGGCTTCCATTATTAATCTGTTTCGTGAGTGATTTCAGAAGACAAATGTACCGCTAGTCACCTCCAATATCATTCACTGTTGACTGAGACAATTTAATCTATTGTGGTGTGTCGTCATATTTTATCGAAACTAATTGTGTGAGCTGTCTTTGGAAGTACAGCCATAAGTTTTTCTGATACTGCCGTGGAAACATAGAGCAAAAAAATGGGCCATTCAGCCCATTGAATCCGCACAATCAAGCACCCATATACATGAACACATTTTATTCCCTCACATTCACTCATCTACACACCAGGGGCAAATTACAGTGGCCAACCTCCACATTTTTGGGATATTGGAGAAAGCCCATCTGTTCACAGAGAGAACATGCAAACTCCATACAGGTAGCAATAAATCACAGGAATTTTCCAAAGTTTGACGGATGTTCTTCAACTTGAAGTGCTAACTTTGTTTTACATTTCACAGCTACTGCCTGAACTGCTGAGTATTTTCAGCACTCTTTTCTTTTGTTTCAGATTTTCAGCATCTGCAGGCTTTTTGGATTTTTTTGGCCTTGATAAATGTTACATATCATAGGTCTTGGATGTATCACCATCACTGTGCTACTTCTTTCAGTATGCTTAAATCTGCCATGCTTATGATACCTGTCTCTTCCAGATAACTTTTTTTATCAACAATTATTTTATTGATAAATGTATAAATATTGTGGCTGAACATTTGTTGGGGAATTTGTGCATCCATTTGCTTGCTATACATGAACTCGTAAAGCCTATTCTGTATGTAACTTATGATAACTCTTTATCAAGGATCCTGCTGGTTTAGGTTACAGCTCCAACCATTCTGTGATTCTTTGGGTAACAGCCAAGTACTGCAGATTGAAAATATAAAGTCTAATTGGTGTAGACTTTGAGAGGGAATTGGTAGAAAATGTTAAGTCCTGAAAAAAGGCTTGCCATCATTAAACCTTGTTCCTGGGAGGAAAAAAATGTCTCACTCTCTGCCTCCTATACTTGTTAAAGCAAAATCTCTTCTTGCATGTTTTAATTTTTTAATTAAATATGAATAGTATCCTTGCAGCATTACAACTTCAATCTTCTCCTACTGCAGAAGTATTATAGGGAGAGTACGTGCACAAATATTCCATAAAATTGTTCTGTGTTTTGACATGTTCCTGGAATACAAAATTTAATATTTAGTTCTCAATTTATCCAAGATTTGAAAATTGCAAGGTCTCTGCCGAAGGAACCATTGAAGCAGTAATTTGTTTCTTTGTACCACATAATCAAGGACCGGCTTTCCTGAGGCAGTCTGAAACGTAGATGGAGTCAATGCTGGGTAGTCTGGTCTTTGTGCTAGTCTGGGCTACATTACAACTCTCTGTAATTTCTTCTGGTCTTGGGTAGAGCTGTTCCCAAACCAAGCTATCATGCAATAGATGGGGCAGCTTGGTCTGCCATGAAGCGCTGGCCAAAGGGTCTGTTTCTGTGCTGTATGTGCTGTATGACCATGTGCTGTATGACCATGTCGCTTCACCCCTATTACCCCCTTTCATAGACGCATGACATTAAATTTGAAACGATCATCTTTGGTTTAAAATATTGACGCCTTACTCCAATTGTTTGTGACTTCCTCTGCCCAATGATATTCTGTTCAGATCTCAGTGCAGGTTCTCCCTCACTGCTCCACCATTCGTGAGCCTGCTATTGACGTCTTGGAATCTCCCACTGCCATTTCTTCAATTCTTCTTTAAAACCTTCCTTTAAAAACCCAGACACAACTGAGCTCATTGTCTGTTAATTTTCTTGCATTCATATTTTGGATCTTTCGTTTGTCTATATGAAAGGAATTTTAGGAATGTTACAGAGATGATTGCTAACATTGAAAATTCATTTTTCTAATTTTAAAGAAATCATGTTGCAATGTTGCAGACCCCAATCTATAAAAAAACACCTTTGAGTGCAACAGCACAGAGGAAGAAACCTGGACCCAAACCAGAAATTACTGAAGATCAAAAGCAGGAAATAAGAGAAGCATTTGATCTGTTTGACACAGATGGTACGGGATCTATTGATGTAAAAGAATTAAAGGTATAAAACATATACACCCATTTTGTTTCCAGTTGGTTCCTTGGTCCAAGAAGTAATTATCATTGCTCATTGCCATTGGAGAGTCATTGTCTTGTATGAATGCTGTTTTCACTTGCAAAATGAACTTTATACAATGATGCATCGAGGCAACATGTGAACCATTTATATCAGAGCTGAGTTTATTACTAATCAGCAAAAAGGTTTAATATCCATGATGAATTTAATCAAACAAATGTATTGCTGAACTGAGAGCCCCAGCAATATCATTAATTGCTCCTCATCAATTCTTGTTCTAGGCAATAAATCCAATAAACCTGCAAGAACTTGCACTTTCTTTGTTACTATGCTGAATTTTCAACAAAGTACTAATGTTCAGTTGTTGTATAGATGCATTTGGCTGAACTTGTGCACATATGCAGAAATGCCCCATCACATCTTTGTTTGGAGGTACACAAAAAGGCTGGAGAAACTCAGCGGGTGCAGCAGCATCTATGGAGCGAAGGAGATAGGCAACGTTTTGGGCCAAAACCCTTCTCCAGACCGAAACGTTGCCTATCTCCTTCGCTCCATAGATGCTGCTGCACCCGCTGAGTTTCTCCAGCCTTTTTGTGTACCTTCGATTTTCCAGCATCTGCAGTTCCTTCTTAAACACATAATTGTTTGGCACTGTTCGTTTGACCACAACAAATATCTGATTATTTTTCCTACTTAATTTCCAGGTTGCAATGAGAGCTTTGGGATTTGAACCCAAGAAAGAAGAAATAAAGAAGATGATTTCTGAAATTGATAAGGAAGGCACTGGGAAGATTGACTTTAATGAATTTTTAGCTGTGATCACACAAAAGATGGTAACTTTACCCCAAATAGAGCTTTGTTGCATCCTTTCAAAGCAAAAACACCTATGGTTTGGAAAACATTAAAGTCTGGTCCTTAAACTTGGGTTTTGCTTGAGCAATATACAAGAACATAACATGGAGCAGGAACAAGACATTTGGTCCCTGAAAACTCTTCCATCCAGTAAGATAAAGGGTGATTAGATCTCACTTCAAATTTTCTCTCCTTCCTGTTCCCATGACTCTTGACATTCAGAAAATCTATCAGATATTTGAATATACTTATTAATTTGACCAACACAACTGTTTGGAATAATGAATTCCAAAAAATCATTTTTATTCCCAATTTAAATAGGCAATTTCTCCTTCCAGTTCTAGGTTCTACTTTAAGGGTAAACGTTTTGTCAGCATGTTCCCTATTAATCCTTGAAACCTACAATGTAAAGCCTTTGATATCTTTCTTACTATCTCTTATCTTCCACAAATAACTGATTAATTCCATTGAGCCACCAGGAGGAATAGTGGAAGGTAATCTGAAGGAGCAGTTTAATCTATGTCATCACAGAAGCTTTCATTGAGACAATTCTGCATCATAGAAGAGGAGCGTTAACTTAATGGAATTATGTAGGGCATATTTCCTTATTAGCATTCACCTATCATTAAATTTTCTGGAATCTGTAGAAATGCAACTGTATTTGTATTAGTCTTCTATTAATCCCACTTGAACAGAATTTTAACATCTGTGTAACAGTAAAATGCCTGGATTTCTTGACTGATCCATGGCAATTATTTGTGGCTTTAACAAAAATATTAAACTGACATTTATTCACTTGCTGATTTCCAGGCTGAGAAAGATACAAAGGAGGAAATTCTGAAAGCCTTCCGGTTGTTTGATGATGATGAAACTGGACGAATTTCATTTAAAAACCTGAAACGTGTGGCAAAGGAACTTGGAGAAAACCTCACGGATGAAGAGTTACAGGTGAATTTCTCAGATGACTGAAAAACTAAAAGACATCCTTGCATAGTGCCTTTCACATTCTCCAGTGTTCCAAAGCTCTGTACAAGCAATTAATTAATATTTGAGTACAATTACTGAGCCACAAGAAAGAATGGCAGCCAATGTTACATTACCAGGTCTCTCAAAAATAAACAGATGATTTCCTTGTTTGTTTATCCTGGTGCTGTTAGGCAAAAGCAAGTGGATGGACAGTGTGTATGGCAAATTCCCTGATGTCTTTGGAAAAATACTGCATTATTTGTTACATAGACTCAAATTATTGTCTGATCAGGAAGATTGATCGAAACATTTCTAATTGATCTCTGTAACAATCAAATAATGTGTTATCTTTTCATGTTAACTATTCAGGGTTTCAGAAGGAATATAGTGCAGTTTCATCAGAACTGTTACAAGCTCTGTTATGATGAGGGTTTACATAGAGAAATCTGAAAATTAAGTCATGAGTTGAATAACCTTTTGAGATTTTGAAATAAATTGATAGAGAACCTTTTATCACTGACAGGGGTTTAAAACTTTTGAATTAAATCCAGGCTGTTTAAGAGAGATATCAGAAAACTTTCTTGCTACCATATATTTAAAAAACTGATAAATTTGAAATCCATTTTAGTTTTTATTTCACTTGGATTCTGTTCAAATACCAAGCAGCTGCCAGCAGATTTTTACACTTGTGTCAATAGCAATATTTCTGGCTCAGTTTCCATGTTATTTTTGAACATCTGCCCTTTTTTTTAACCCTTCTCTCTGCACAGGAAATGATTGATGAAGCAGATCGAGATGGAGATGGAGAAGTGAATGAGCAAGAATTCCTTCGAATAATGAAAAAGACAAGTTTGTACTGATGTACCAATCTATGCACATCACGTATTTTACGTGTATGCATGCCACATGTTTATAAGCTTTAAAGCATGCTGATTGAACAGGGAAATAGGTAAAGGCAACTATACTGACGTATGTATGAAAGACAATGACTTAATGATGGCAAACAAAACAAGGAGATGGGCTGCTAATTAAATGTAATGGGGGGGGGGGGGGAGGAGAAGAGGAGAGGATAAAGAGATTATAAAATATTTGATTTTTATGGGGTTTAAAGGTATTTTAAGAAAAATTCTACTTTTGATGCTATAATAAACAAGCACCTTAATGCCGCTACCAATTTTTGTGAAGCATCTTTCACGTCCACGATTGCCTACTTTCGAAGAGACTTTGGCAATTGTTAAACTTTATTGATGTGTAGATTGATTGATTTAACCTTTCTTCTTCTTCTTGGGTATGGCGTGCACAGCCTAAAGTTGTAGGACAACTTGTTCTATTTGATCTTATTTGATTGTGCACGCCAGGTTGATTGCATTCGTCGAAACAGGGCGGACCACTAGATATCCAGATTGAGAATTATTAATTTGCACATTGAAATAAACATCAAGAAATCAGAAGATACATCAGAGCATTTACAAGAGATTGGGCAATGATTTATTAGGAAAAGATTTGCTGTATGAATTTTGCTGACCAGCTTGTTTAAAGATTATAGGTCATATTCAAGTAGCTGTGACACAAATGGAAATGGATAAACATTGTCACTGAGATTAAAGGTAATTTTAATCCCAAAACAGCTAGGTTTTAGTAGTTTAAACATTTTCATAATAATTTCCTAAACAACTTCAATTCACCTCAAAGCTTTTCATTTTTTGTTATAAAATGTGCAAGTTGCTGTGGTCAAGGATGTATCATTTTCAGAAACTAATTACGAATATTTATGATGGTTAAATCATCTTGAGGTTTGCTTGATTAGTTCCTTGGCGAGGAGATGGTGAATGGGAATGCTGGAAGGACCTGTGCTAAATTAATTTGTTTACCCCATTCTGTGGATGGAAAAATGGCAACAAACTTTCAAGTTAGAAAGCTGTGTGACTTGGAGAACCAGCATATATTTGTCCAAATTGGAACCAGTTGTAGGTTTAGGAGATGCTATATAATTAACTTTTGAGATTTTATAGATTGCACACAAATAATGCTTAGACTGGTGGGTGTGATGTCAGTCAAATCCTACATAAATATTGTTGGAGTTATATTCATCCAAGAAACTGGAGATTATTGTACCATACAATAATGCTTTATTAGCCAAGTATGTTTTGCAACATATGATGGAAGGCAAAAAAAAAGTTCAATCTCTTCCCTTCTTTGTCCTCCCTTGGTTGGGGGCCTAGAGCCTTCCGTTGACGGGACGATCTTACTCCCATAGCCGGCGATCAAGCCCTCTGCATCGGGGCGATCACTCCTGCATCGGGGGGGGGGGGGGGGGGGGGTCACATTATCCCCTTGCACCTTGTGGATAATGGAAATAGTTTGGAATTTTCATTACTTGACTGACTCACTGCAGGATACTCAACATATCCTTGTAATGATTATTTATGAGGTTGGTCTATTTCGGAATCGTGACTCTCAGAATGCTGCTGGTGGGAAATTAAATGATGCTGATGTCAAGGACAAGTTGAATCTCCCTTACTGGAAATGATCAATGCCTGGTGCTTGTGCAGTGCAAGTGTGTCTTGTGGCCAATGGACTCTCCCTGAAGATCATTCATAAAGCAGATGAAGGTGGCTGAGCTAATTACTGAAAGCCTCCAGGGATTGTTCTGGGGTAAATAATTTTGGGATAAAACAACCACCAACATTTCCCTTTTGAGGTTGGTACATGTTCGGACTGTGGAGTATTTTATTCTCCCAACACAAAACCAGGGCTCCATCATGTCGTATTCGGTCAAATAGTTTGATATTTAGGGAAATCATGCAGTGGAAATCAGTCCTGGAATTCCACTTTTTTTAAAATCTTGTTGGACCAAGACAGCCATAAGGTGAGAAGCCAAATAATGTTGATAAAGGCTGGGAATAGGACTTTGAAACACCGGGTCAATTGCTTTTGTAAGACATTCTTGCCATAGAGGGAGTACAGAGAAGGTTCACCAGACTGATTCCTGGGATGTCAGGACTTTCATATGAAGAAAGACTGGATAGACTCGGCTTGTACTCGCTAGAATTTAGAAGATTGAGGGGGGATCTTATTGAAACTTACAAAATTCTTAAGGGGTTGGACAGGCTAGATGCAGGAAGATTGTTCCCGATGTTGGGGAAGTCCAGAACAAGGGGTCACAGTTTAAGGATAAAGGAGAAATCCTTTAGGACCGAGATGAGAACAAATTTTTCACACAGAGAGTGGTGAATCTCTGGAACTCTCTGCCACAGAAAATAGTTGAGGCCAGTTCATTGGCTATATTTAAGAGGGAGTTAGATGTGGCCCTTGTGGCTAAAGGGATCAGGGGGTATGGAGAGAAGGCAGGCACAGGATACTGAGTTGGATGATCAGCCATGATCATATTGAATGGCGGTGCAGGCTCGAAGGGCCGAATGGCCTACTCCTGCACCTATTTTCTATGTTTCTATGTATTGTTCAGGCTGTTGTTTGTGACATAAAACGTTGTTTTTCAATCATGGAAAACACCCAAATGATTCAAATGACACTTTAAAAAAATATGTGAAATTATTTTAAGACAGACCAAATTTATGGCAAACTCTATGCTATCTCTGTGATAATTTAGGTTTTTTACACCCTTTCCATTTTTCGCCTCAGAGGCATGTCTGGCATCTTGTCCAGGTGAATGTGTTGTATTTAATGCCATACATTTTGGCCTTTCATCTCAATCTCTAGTGCCCTTCCAGTAGGCTATTTGCACCATCTTCTCCTTTGAGGATTGCACAGAAGTTTGATAAGTAGCTGTCAGGAATATGTAGATCCACTATGTATTATGTGAAGGAAAAGACCTGACAAAGTATGAAAATGTTAGTCCAAACAGTTCCCTTTTTATTTGGCATAGGCAAAATTAGCCAAATGGCTCCAATATGTACTGAGAATTTCTATGATTTACCCAGATCCTGTAATAAACCCTCTCTGATGCCCTATCCAATCTTACTATCGCACTCAATGGACCAACTTGATCAACCTCTATGCATGACAAGCCTCAGGTTGTCCGAGTCCATCGTCTCTACTCCAAGATACTATTTTATTCTCTTCCCACTACTGTAGCTAGTTGTAGTGATAATGAAATCCATTTATTCCTGGCTGAACCTGTTGGAACCCTGTGTCACTTCTGGAGATCAGTTCACTAAGATTAACTGACAGGAACTGGCTCCAGATTTAAGCCAGTTCCATGTGGAGATAAAGAAGTGAGAATTATTAATGTACACATTAAATTTATGTCACAACTTCTTCACGTTGGAGTTTCCTTGCAGGAGGTGTCAAAGGCACTATAGGAAATAGTGTTTCGGTCCACTTGGCAGTTTCTATTAGAACAATTCAGCCTTGTTCCAAATAATTCCTCTTTTCCTTGCAATACTTTGAAACAATTTAAGACAAGATTCAAGAACATGTGCAAATATATAGATAATTCTAAGAAAAACTGATGATCCAAAATGAGTTGGGCAGGAAGAGAATCTCTGCAATGTGGTAGATGAGATGTGATTGGATGATGACAGGAAATGTGAAAGGAATCCTAGATTAGCAATTTCTGAGATCAAAGCCTCAATCTTCACCTTTTTATATTTAGTTTTATTTGCACATAATAAATGAGGAAATCTGGTTGTTCTAATTTATTCAACATTTTCTTAATTGCTTGTTTTCTGTGAGGGTGGATGTGATCATTCTAGATATTTTCAGCAATGCAATTGTAAAGAAGCACAGATGTATCAAATAGTAGGAAATGGAAACAGATTAATTATTTGTACCACAGACTCCTAGCTGATTATTTGAAACCAATAATGATATAGTAAATAAGTTGTTGCATTTTTTTGGTTAAGAATCTGCCAATAATTTTACAGAACACTAGAGGGCATTCCTACTGCAGTCTGCGGTCACTGTTGCACAATGTTATGCACAGCAAATCACTTGAACATACAAATTTAAGTAGGAACCAACATTTCCTCTCAATTTGCTGTTGCAGAAAATATAAAATTTCTGAAGAATATAAGGCAAATTTCAAAATTAACTGCACACCCAACCTTTTCTCTACATTTTTGCAGTGGTCACTCCATTCCAAATGGGATTTGATTAGCCAGCATATACAAGTGCAATACACAACAGTTTGCAGTAACCTCAGCTAGTGTCTAGTTACAATGTAAAGAGTGATAAATAGTGATGATAACCCCAATATTGTTTTAGTTCTGTTTAAATTACTTACAATTTAAATAACATTCTCAATGACATGACTGCAGTTGACCATTTGACAATAACTGTTTGTTTCAAAGGCAGAAATTTGCGATCTGAGGTAAAAAAAAAAGAACAATCAACTTAAATCTTTAACTCTACCTAATTGTAACAATTTAACATGGAACAATACAACACAAACTGATCTAATTGTTTTAATTGATTTAGAAAATCTGTATTTTAAGATAATTATTTGACCATTAATTAAATTGACATAGTGCAAATTATTTTGTTGCAGTTCATGTTGTCTCAAAAGCCTTTAAGGTCAATATCAATTGAAGCTTCTACTATCAAGTCACCTCTGTGGTTCTGACAATTGTGTAGCGTCTGTTGTTTATACGAAGAAACCATTCCTGCGAGTATATCTCACTTGTATTTAGTTGGATTCTATGTCATCTTGATTCAGTTGATAGAACATTGCTATGTGGTTGCTTGAGCATGTAAACATTCAATTCAATACTGTGATAGTAATCCTTTTTCTGAGGTACCATTCAGCATTATTCTTATATGATGTTTGCATGTTCAAAAATGTTCGAGCCAACATGATGGGCTTCAAAAGGGTAAGATCAAATTATCCTTTGGATTTTTTCATTTGAACTGTCGAAATGTAGTTTGAATTACCTCTGCTGCATCTTTCATGATTAAACATACTGTAAACATTTAATGGAACTTTTTTAATCAAATGGAAAGCAAAGCTTAGCCATTTATTTATTTTTTATAAAACTTTTCAAAACTCTTCCAATAAATCACAAAACAATTAAAATACAACTTGTAAGAACAAATTGCAAAAGTATGGAGCATTCAGGGGAAAAAATAATTCTCCCCGCTATAAATTTCATTGTAAAACCACCTGGAAAGTAAAATAAACAAGTATCCCACTTTATCAGGATGCTCATCTCCATGGGCATTAACAATAATTTTATTCTTTTCATATTAGAGAGTTGTTCATAAACAAATTATCTCTCTAACATTTAATAATAATTTTGGTTGCGTAATTGCAAAGGATCTGTAAATTTGTCATTTAGGAAATTGCTTAAATAACAATTCAGCACTCTTCTGTAAATTTAGATAAATGCAAATCTCCTCAGAAACTAATTTAATAAAACTGTCACAAATAGGAAAACTGTAACTTAGTTCATTTGTATTATAGCATTCTTTTCAATTTTCTTGCTTCTTGCTTAGTCCTGCCAACACCTGTTTCTACTGGTTCTTCTGGTGTTTCATCAACAGGCATTCTTCTAAAGACATGTCACCAGGTTCACATCATATATGTGCTGTTTCAATCCATTTTCAGAATGATTCAGAAGTCAGCTGGGTTGGTTCCAACCAAGCAAGATCAAATGGCACAATTGTGGCCTCAATACATCCCAAAACACTTTCCAGCAATGAAGTACTTTTGAAGTATAATTATTGGTGTACCATTAAGATCTACCAATTAATTGGAGCTGTGTTACCCCCAAGATAAAGCAGTGTATGACCAATGTAAGATGTTGGTTGAAAATAAATATTGATAAGAAAAATGAAAGAGAGCAAACAGTAGAAAGCACCTGATGGCAAGGGCAAGAAAGTACATGCATTAAAAAATGGCTGACCTTTAAAGAAAATCATAATGTACACTTGAGGGAGCAGGAAATAGAGAGAATTGTTGCAGAGTGGGAATTAGGAGTGAGAAAGGGCTATTGTGAAGTATTAACAACACTTGGAATAAACAGCCTTTTCTACATTGTTGTCCTCATCCAATTCAGTGTAATCCCTGGCATTTTCCAGCAGACATAACTTTGCAGCAGTCAGTAGTGGGCTGACTTTGCCTTTGATGGTTCAGGGCTTGGAAAGAGAGACAATCTCATTTGCCCACGACAAGAGCATAAATGAACAAATTTAACAGCAGGATTTAGTCTGGAATTTTTTTTGTCTATTGTTCAGCATCAAACCTTTGCCTTTGTAATAAAGGAACATTTGTCTCTTCACTTGACAAAAAAACATTTTCATTTTGCACAACTGAGTAGAACACAAGTAAATATTAAATAATCACTTCATTCAGGAAGTTTGCAAAGGATGAAGGCTGTTTACAAATCATTTGTGCCCACAGAATAAAGAGGAACTCTTACTGGGAATCTTGAGTTCCTGATATTAATTTGAGATAAATGCCACCGCTCATAAATTCTGAACTATTGCATATGAAATAATGTTGACAACTCACAATTATCTGGAAGATAACATGTAATGCAAACTAACTCCGATTAATAATTAGTTCTATGCAGTGCCAGATTGTACCAAATTAAAAACAAGCATTTTTAAGAGTAACAAACATCAATAAGCCCATCAGATTTGTTTGAAATCATATTTTAACAGCAGCAGGGTGCCACTATCCATCATATTCACAGAGATGGCATACATGTATCATCACATATATAAAGAAACAGCAAGATGGATTCTCATTATAATTTTCCAATATAATTAACAGACTTTGTCGCCTAGGTTCTTCACCTGTAGGAACACAGAGACCAAATAAACACTCAAGTATTAAAAATCTGTAAAAATTAATATCTCTAAAAAATACAACTTTTATCAAGAGTGTAATTTAGCCTGTACAAACTAGAGACACTGTCCAAAATGTACTGCTAGGTCAATTCCGGATGTACAAAGAAATTATAACAGGGATGTTATTTGTCACAGATTTGTAATGTAAACAATTCTTTTCACTCTGTATTGTTTGTTGGAAGATACAGTACTTCAGTCCTGAATATATCAACAATATTCATATTTCACCTTCTTCAAACATGTCCCAGCACATTCTGCACCATTTAACACAAGCATGGAGAATAGACCATGCTTTTACATGTTATATTTGATATAATCTGTAATGCGCAGTCAGCAAACATTCATCTTGTTTGCATCCCTCTATGCAAGGAGCAGAGTCGTTTTTATTCCATTCAGTTCAGTCCATTGCAAATGTCTTTCCTCATATAGATCAATGTCAACAATTGAAATAATCTTCACTAATCTTTCAGACATACCTTTGCATATGATGGACTGCATCCACATCCTATGAAATGCAAACCTGTGTCCTCTTATTGTCACAGAGGATCAAATAATAAAATGTTCTTGCACTCTATCATGTTAGAAAACATAAGTTCATCTGAAACCGAGCTCTCTCTGGATGGAAACAGTGGCTAGGTCTGCTGTATGTTGCTTGAGCAAATTTATCCAAATTTGCCACATGCACACAGAGGTGTATTTATAGAAGTTTAAACATTACTCTATTGCATTGAGCGACACTGATCAAGTGTTCCAGGTTTGTGACCTACATTGAATTAGCTGATCTTAGGCAGGCCAGCATAGTTGTTTTTTATCCCAGTTTCCAGACTAAAAAGCATAAACATCAGTCAAGTTCATGCTTCCAATCAGTATTCAGTGATCTTGATGTGAAAATGTAGTTTTGTAGATGTGATACAAAACCAAAATTAAGCATAATGTTGATGCCATCCCACATTTAAATAGACTATTTCAACTTCACACAAAGAATTTCCACTGAAGTGGAATTGGGAACTGCCAATGTATGTGATAAAGATGGAAAATGGGAAAGGATATGCAGACCTTTCACAGACTGGAATTGAGTCATGGCACAAAATAAATAAAATCAGTAGCTTTGTAACAACAACTTTTTGTTTGTAATCATGGTCTGATGGATGGATACAATATTTGTTCATGCTTTTGCATTCCTACCAGTATTTCAAGAAGATGGAGCAATTGAATCAATAAAAGCAACTAAGAATTATGCTAAGAATTTGAAAGAAAACACCCTTTTCTTTAGAAAAATATATGTACTCTAACCTTGAAATGGATTAGCGAAGATGGAGGGGGCACAAGCCTGGGAAAAGAATGCAGATATTTTTTATGATTGCTTTTCTTTTTCATGTTCCATAACAAAAAGTTAGTATATTTTGGTAACAGTTGGTATATTTTCACTTGGAAAATCTTCCATTATCTGGCGAACATTGTGTTATGTAATTCTTGTTTAAAAAGCCTGTTTTCCAGGTGCAGCTCATATTGCTCTCGCCTGAGGATTTCTCATATTTAAAGTATCACAGAAATCAACCCTCTTACAAAAAAAAAATCTGCTATCGACTTTAGGCAGAAACAGCAGTGGAGGATGTATAGTAGTCCTGTGGTCTTGAGGATATTATGTTTAATTCTGTAGTGTCTTAATTCCATCAAAACCGCTAAACTTCCATCGCTTTTCCAAACTTGCACCGACTCCACTTATTTCCTGCTGGAACACGTGATGTAGTCGCATCATCAGACCTTCTATTTCCCCTGGAGAGATCTGCACAAGGAATACATACAACATTGCTCAAAAAGTGAGTAAATAATCAGAGCCACCCAGCAACACAATAATCCCAATCCCAGCCAACTGCCCGGGCTTGCCACCCTCAATCACCATCTGACTGGCCTTCATGTTTTTATTACAAGGGGACAGAGATATTCTATGATTTGATTTTAAGTAGGCTGATGCAAAGAGCCGACATACATTTGAGACTCTTAAGGTGCCTTGTACTAAACAACTCCCACACCTTGTTGGGCTTCAGTCTATCCCTTCATGGTTTTCCTCATACCCATCTATGCCAAATCAACTCTGGTCCTTTCTTTATGGAGACATCCAATGTCCCGTGTAAAGCTCTACACCCTCCATTCACATTTCACTTGTGTGTTTCAGGTTAGAGTGATACACTCATTCCATGATGCCCCATTAACCTACATGACAAATAATCCCAATATTCAGCCAAGAAACAGCAGCGTTCACTGAAACCCATTAACAGTGAATAATGATTGATGTCAAGATCTCTTGAAAAGATCATAATGCAGTAATGCATATTGAAGGACTACTGTTTGGAAATTGGATTCCTTTATTTTTGGAACGTTAAAACATGGTTGTGCTGTGGGCTATGATAACTTAGGTTCCCATGGGAAGACTGCAATATTGATTTCCTTTAGCATGCAACAATGCTATTGTCTTTTTTGGTGCCAAATGCTTACTTATTTAACGACCGGTGGGTGTGTGAAGGACAAACTATGAATTTCATTCGGCTGCTGACTGTTTGCTGCACTTGAATTACTGCAGTGCTTTTACCCTAAAGAGCACATTCTCTAATGGCAGGCACAGAGGCAAACACACCACTATGTTCCATTTGTTGGAATAGTGGCATGCATATGTACTCAGACATGATTTTCACAAAATGGTTTAAATAGTCCAGCTGCACCCACTATCCGCGTGAGGAAGATGTTTAGATATTTTATGCTGAATTGTGTTGTCATGTGGACACAGAGCACAGAGAAGATGACATTTTGTGAGGGGACAATCCCTTATAGCACAGCCAAACTAATCCTCATCTTGTACTGGTATTTTATCCAAAGGATCTGTTTCCCCATTAGATCCATCCATCACTTCCTCTTGTGACACCATCCACTTACACCAAGATGAACTACTACAGGGTTTGCCTCCTTTCTCCACAAAGTCTCCCCATGTGTTCGGTACATAATGCAATGTACCCCAAACAGCTGATGAAAAATTATGGTGATGCTCTGCTTAGAGTGCTCAAGTGCTTTCAGGCGTCATAACCCTTTTAAGTGGTAGGTAGCTCTCATCTCCCAAGTTGTGCAGATTTCTGGAGGTGTACTTCCGAAGAATGAAGGAGTCAAGGGTGCTGCTAGGGAACTTGCAATAATCATGAATATGTTCTCCTTGTGATCAACTACTATTCTGACAATGAAAGACGGAAAGTCCTATCTATTGAAAAATCCCCTAGGGTTTCTCAGGTACACTACTCAAGTCAATGACAGTCCAGACCATTTGTGGCTGATGGATTAGAGTCATTCTGGATCCAGGAGTTCCCATTTACATGAATAATAATTTTGCAATCAATGACATCACCTGGGCAAACGTAAGAAGCTTTGGCATGAATTTTGAACAGAAGTATTCGGTTACATTTCAAGACATTTTTCTAATCAGCACAGCCGATCATACATTATAAGCACAGCCACAATCATACATTAGTAAAATGGATCGATTAACAGAAATAGTTAAAGTTAGTAGTAACATTGTTCCTAGTGGCGGCGCGGCTCTGGCTGCAGCGGCTCTCTCTCCGGCAGTCCTGTTTGTTTTGTGTTTTTTGTGTTGTTTATTTTCGTTTTGGTTAGTCTAGTTTTGGTTTTTAGTTTCTGTTTTTGGGGGGGGGGGTTGAAACGGGGCTTGCAAGTCTCTCCCTGCGGGGGAATGCGACTTTTTTGTCGTATTCCCCTTCTCTGCCTCCGTCTGCGCTGAGGCCTAATGGCGGAGCTGGCGACCTCGAGGCTCAGGAGGCAGAGCCCGCCAGGACTCGCATTGGGCTAGCTCCCGTGAGGACGGCCCTGCTCGGGGCTGGAACAGGGGTTCCGTGAGGGACTGTGACGCTCCCATGAGGACGGCCGGCCCGAGGAAGGAACGGTGCTCCCGTCGGAGTGGCCGAGCTCGGGGAGGTACGGCGTTCCCAGCCCGAGGGAGGAGCGGCGCCCAGTCGGGGCGGCCCAGCCCGAGGGAGGAGCGGCGCCCATGCCGGGGCGGCCCAGCCCGAGGGAGAAGCGGTGCCCAGTCGGGGCGGCCCAGCCCGAGGGAGAAGCGGTGCCCATGTCGGGGCGGCCTGGCGCGAGGCTGAGACGGTAACGGCACTCACGTGAGGGCGATCCGGCTCGGGGCTGGAACGGTGCTCCGGCGGCGGTGGCCTGAGTCCGGGGTTCGGCCGCGGGCCAGCGGCTGCGTCAGCAGGACTGGTGGGCGGCAGCTTCGACCACCCCGGGCCGCGGTGTTTGAGCCGCGGGACAGTTGTAACATCGCCCGGGGGGTATCGCCTCAGCGCAGAGGGAGAAGAGGAGGGAAGAGACTGGAGACCAAAGACTTTTGCCTCCATCACAGTGAGGAGATGTTGGGTGGACTCACTGTGGTGGATGTTAATATGTGTTTATTGTTGTTTTTTATTGTATTGTATTGTATGTATGACTGCTTCAATTTCGTTCAGACTTCGGTCTGAATGACAATAAAGGCTATCTAATCTAATAATCTAAAAAACATCAACTCTTGCAGGATATCACTGCCTGCATATATACCCATGGACTCAGTATTCACCATTCTAGATCAAGTAAAGCAAAAGCCAAAAACAGAGTCAATCTTGTTTCATCACCAATAGAAGTTCTGAGCAGTATCAACGTAATTTCTCTAGTCAAATATCTACAGTTTCTTCAGGGAGCATTCACTCATAAATCTAATTTGTGGTTCGTACATCATGGAAATGCTTAGTGGTGTTAGATACTGGTTGCAGAATAACTACTGTCTGGTCAGCAGCAAGAATCAATAATTCTGTCAAGAAAAGAAAGGAGCCTACATTTCCAATGAATTTGGTTAGGCTGCCACCAGGCAACATCTTCCAATGACAAGGTGATGGTGAGCCATCCTCTTGATCTATTGCAGTCATAGTGAAGAAGCACTTATAGTATAATTGGGGAGTGTCAGCAGGGAATTCCAGGATTTCCACCTGACAGCAATTAAGGAAAATCATCATTATTCCATGATAGGATGGTATGCGACACAAAGGAGAATTTGCAGAAGTTGGCAATTCCCTCCCCCCAGTACACAACCTCCCGTGACCTTCCAGGAGTAGATGCTGAATTGCATGATGCTAAACAGTTTGATGGGTTGCAGCAATGCATCTTGTGGATGTTATATGCCTGCCAATGAAGAAAGTGAATGTTCTGCATGGGATCTTGCTTTACTTTGGGATCATGTGCGACCTTGTTTTGAGTAGGGATCTGAAGAGTCTGATAGATGGTGGGAATGATTTGGAGTGTTATAGCCCTGTTCCACGGTACGAGTTCATTCCAAGAGCTCTCCCGAGTTTGTCCTGATTCGAACTCGGAGATTTACGGTAATGGCCACTCGTCGGTACTCGGGGCTCTCATGGACATTTTTCAACATGTTGAAAAATCTTCACGAGTCTTCCCATGCTTACCTGCCGTTAGCGAGTCTTCCCGAGTACCTGCCATTAGCGGTACGAGCCGCTAAGAGACGTCCCCGAGCTCCGACGTACCCGCTACGTTCATTCTCCGTGCTTACCACTAGTTTGATTTTTTTTTAAACTCGGGAGAGCTCTTGGAATGAACTCGTACCATGGGACAGGGCTTTTAGGTGGTGAGGGACAGTCTCAGAACAACTACCGTCTGCTTGGCTCTTTTCGTAGCCAGCACATTTCCGATAACTGGCGAATCTCCGCATGTTTCTGGCTGGGAATCTGGTGATGGTTACGCAATTGAATATTGCACAAGGTGGGTGGACACACTTGATGGAAATTTTCAAAATTTAGCAATTATGCCAAGCATAGAATATGCATAGCATAGATATGCCAACCAATTATGCCAAGAAAGTATGCATGCAGGTACAGCAGGCAGTGAAGAAAGCCAATGATATGTTGGCCTTCATTGCGAGAGGATTTGAGTTTTGGAGCAAGGAGGTTCTACTGCAGTTCTACAGGGCCCTGGTGAGACCGCACCTGGAGTATTGTGTGCAATTTTGGTCTCCTAATTTGAGGAAGGACACTATTACAATTGAGGGAGTGCAGAGTAGGTTCACCAGGTTAATTCCTGGAATGGTGGGACGGACATATGATGAAAGAATGGGCCGACTGGGCTTGTATTCGCTGGAATTTAGAAGGATGAGAGGTTATCTTATAGAATCATATAAAATTCTTAGAGTTTAAGATGGAAATGCAGATGCTGGAAAATCGAAGGTAGATAAAAATGCTGGAGAAACTCAGCAGGTGAGAGCATCTATTGAGCGAAGGAAATAGGCAACGTTTTGGGCCGAAACCCTTCTTCAGACGTCTGAAGAAGGGTTTTGGCCTGAAACGTTGCCTATTTCCTTCGCTCCATAGATGCTGCCTCACCCGCTGAGTTTCTCCAGCATTTTTGTCTACCTAAAATTCTTAAGAGGATTGGACAGGCGAGATGCAGGAAAAATGGTCCCGATGTTGGAGGAGTCCAGAACCAGGGGTCACAGTTTAAGAATAAGGGGTAGGCCATTTAGGACTGAAATGAGGAAAAACTTTTTCACCCAGAGAGTTGCGAATCTGTGGAATTCTTTGCCACAGAAGGCAGTGGAGGCCAATTCACTGGATGTTTTCAAGAGATAGTTAGATTTAGCTGTTAGGGCTAAGGGAAACAAAGGATACGGGGGAAAAGCCGGAACGGGGTACTGATTTTGGATGATCAGCCATGATCACATTGAATGGCAGCGTTGGCTCAAAGGGCCGAATGGCCTACTCCTGCACCTATTTTCTATGTATCTATGCAGTATTCGTCATTTATCAGCCCAAGCTAGTTGTTATTCAAGTATTGTTGAACCCATGAACAGTCTGAATTTAAATAATTCTAGATTGCAGACCACAGGAACCGTGGATTCACCTCGTAGTGTTTGATTTTGATTCCATGTAAATTATTTTAAATAATTGTTAGAAACATAGAAAATAGGTGCAGGAGGAGACCATTCGGCCCTTCGAGCCAGCACCGCCATTCATTGTGATCATGGCTGATCGTCCCCTATCAATAACCCGTGCCTGCCTTCTCCCCATATCACTTGACTCCACTAGCCCCTAGAGCTCTATCTAACTCTCGGTGATAATAGTTGTGATAATAGTGAATAACAATTGTATAGCACAGCGTAATTGGAACTAAAATTATAAACTAATGAAAATAACGTTCCTATTCTGCCAGTTTGTATGAGTTAAACACTTAAGGACATGTTCTACAATCCAGGCATTTTCAGTGAATGCATTATTTGTGATGCTATAATATTATTCTTCTGTTATATCACCGATTCATTTCATAAAGATATTTGTTGCTCTACAGTGTGGATTCAGCATTTTTATTTATTCCTTGTAAAGTGGACCTGAGTTTTAAAATTCAATGGGGTTGTCCAAAGAAGAATGTTCATGACAGAACAGTTACTTGCTCTATAGGATTTGGAAGCAATGACCTAATCTAATGAAAGTTATGTAATGTGCTCTGAATCAATTCAACATTCAGTTACAAGTCTGCTGAGTTGCTATGAACAGCTGGTGTTTTGAGCTATGGTACAACAACTTCATTTAAGTAATGTTAAATCAAAGTAACAATTCTTGTTTACCTTAGCATCTAGTCGCTGTAGATAAGAACACATGTAGTCTATACTTGCTCCAAAAGGGTGGACATGGAGAAATGTAGAAATAATACCTGCAATTTAAAAAAAGTATGCTATTTTAGGGTGAAATGTTAAAATGGTGAATATCCTGGCTACAGAAATATCCCGAGAAAGACAAGTCACAACCAATATAATACACTGCTGCTTGAAAAGAAAACCTTGTTCTTCATTTTATAAGGGTAATTAGCCCATCAGTTATAACTTTGTGTCTTTAGTTATAATCTCCAGATGGAGATTGAATCCAAGTTATATCCAAGTTTGAATCATGGCAAGTTATCCTACTTAATTCAGCAGACAAAGTAATTTGTGAACTAGAACTTGAAAGTAATGAAAAGGAACTAGATTTTTGTAAAAGCTCTACAAATTCAGTAAAGGCTTTCAGAGAAGGGGACACACCAACTACAGGGAAGCTGAAGAATAAATGGTATTGGGATTATATTGAAATAGGGTTAAAATATTTTTGCAATGTTACTGCCAATCACATTGCCATGAAATAAGTAGGAAATAAATAAATATAAGAAATGACAACTTAAAAGTAATATGTTTGACAATTGAGGTGATACTTGCAGTGCGCCTTCACAAAACACTGAATGTATTAAAAATATTTTTTGGGAAATGCCTTGGGACTCAAGATTTTGATTATGGATAAATAATTAAGAAATTTGAACTTGCTTTCACTGAAACTGTGAGTGGGAGGAAACAACAATTCAAGTTTTAAAAATAGTTAAATTACAAAAGAAACAAAAGTACATTATTTGAGTATAAAATCAGAGATTTGAGTATAGAACTAAAAGTCACATAATTTCCCTCTACAATATAAAGAATGTCCTACATTTATTGACAGCTTCATCCTGAGGAAGATTACTTCAAATGAATTTCTTCAAAGTACACTTGTTACCCAGTTACATACAAGAACCTTGTTTTACATAAATCTCACAAACAACAAATAGATAAATGCTCATTTCATGTGTTTTTTTGTGATATTGGACAAGGAAAGATGTTTGCTAGAAAATGTCCCATCCTATGTGTATGAATCTTTAATATATACAGTATATTCTGAACTATTAATATATCAGTCGAACAATATTTAACAGTACCACACACCCACAACAATGTAGTGCACCACTAACCTAAATTAAGTACATGAGTTTTTGTAATTGAGGAGGGAATGTATGGAAAAATCTGCTGTGTAAAGCACCAAGCAAGATGGATGAGCTTCGTGCTAAAAATGGGGTTCAAGAGTTATATGATTAGTACAAAAAAATGTTGATTGAAAATATTGTAAATATAATAGTTCTTCAGTATCAAGATGATAAATCTTGTTGTAAAGAGGGGCAGAAACAATGTGAATTATTGAGGCTCAGAGCAATACTGAGCACTACAAGTGATGCAAGCTTTCAGCACTTAAACATTAAAGTAGGAATTGGAGTAATCGAAGATTAATATCACAAAAGCGTTTTCATGAATTTATCGAGACAAAGGGGGTATTGGAGATGGAATTTGCTTCCATTCATGGTTGGCAGGAAATGTGATGCAAATCCCGTCTACGATTGGCCTCATCTGCTTTCTGTCTAAAGAATTCCACAGATTCACCTTATCTCTGTCATTAATAGCTTGCCCCTTATCCTGTTTCTGGACATCCAGTCACCTGGAACATCCTTCCTGCATCTAATCTGTCTGGTTATGTTAGAATTTTGTAGGTTTCAACAAGATCTCCTCTTAGTTTTGTAAACTCCAATGAATATAAGCTGAATTGGTCCAATCTCTCCTCATATGCCTGCATGCTATCCCAGAAATCAGTCGTGAATCGTCACTGGAATCCATTCATAGCAAGAACATCCTTCCTCAGGTAATGACACCAAATTGCACACAATACCCAAGGTGCAATCTCTCCAATGCTTTATACAATTGCAGTAAGACATTACTGCTCCTGCTAAACTTACATGTAACCTGTCCAATTGTAGTACGTTTTTAAACAATTACAGCAATATTCTCTTGTGTATTTTAGTCGAGGCACAAGTAAACAATGGTAATCAAGTAAATATTAAATTCATTATGTTTAAATGATTTTCTGTACTGTTTCATGAACACAAATAGGTTTGTAATATCTCTTACCCACAAGTAATGCTTCCCTCTCTGATCGGACAGGCCCCGGGATGACCTTGTCCAACTCACCATCCTGCTCTTGAATGGAGCCCAATATTGTACACCTTGTGATATTCTGTGTAGTGAAACATAGATTTAAAGAAACATCACTTTGCTGACAATAAAACACATGCTACTTTTATTTATGAAATTAGAAAATCAGATCAACAAGTATTCTATTGATATACAGTCTTATTGATAAGCAGTAAAGTAATTTTACAGTTCCTCTAAAAAGATTAGTTGAGGCCTAGAAACTCCCCCCAAAAATACTGATTTCAGTAATACAAAATACCCCAGCCTAATTTTTCAAACAAACTCAGAAAAAAGCAGGGTAAGGGCAGTAAATCATAGATGCATTCACTTATCAGATCAGTATTAAACCACCAGCCTAGTCCCAACAACCACCACAATCTATAAAGCCTTGCTGACTCATCTCTAACTTTTATACTGTATTGGAAGTTTATAGAGTTTGCTAACGTCTGGAAAAGACAGCAGGTCGAGATCTTTCAATATACCAAAACACAAATGAAATAATATATTGCACAAAATAAACACATATTGGAAAATAATGCATTTTTGAACAATTAAAAGAAACACCCAGAATGGAATTGGAAAAATACCCCCAACTCTAACAGATTTTCATTTTTCATTGCGAAGGCTCTTGAAGAAATGTTAATGTCTTTGTCTTTAATAGACAACAGGTGCAGGAGTAGGTCATTTGGCCCTTCGAGCCAGCACCGCCATTCAATGTGATCATGGCTGATCATCCCCAAACAGTACCCCATTCCTGCCTTCTCCCCTTATCTTTAAGAGCCCTATCTAGGTCTCTCTTGAAAGTATCCAGAGAACCGGCCTCCACCGCCCTCTGAGGCAGAGAATTCCACACTCACATCTCTGTGAGAAAAAGTGTTTCCTTGTCTCCGTTCTAAATGGCTTACCCCTTATTCTTAAACTGTGGCCCCTGGTTCTGGACTCCCCCAACATCGGGAACATGTTTCCTGCCTCCAGCGTGTCCAAATCCTTATCAATCTTATATGTTTCAATAAGATCCACCTCTCATCCTTCTAAACTCCAGAGTATACAAGCCCAGCTGCTCCATTCTCTCAGCATATGACAGTCCCGCCATCCCGGGAATTAAGCTTGTAAACCTACGCTGCACTCCTTCAATAGCACGAATGTCCTTCCTCAAATTAGGGGAAAAAAACTGTACACAATACTCCAGGTGTGGTCTCACTAGGGTCCTATACAACTGCAGAATTACCTCTTTGCTCCTATACTCAACTCCTCTTCTTATAAAGGCCAACATGCCATTTGGTTTCTTCACTGCCTGCTGTACCTGCATGCTTACTTTCATTGACCGATGAACAAGGACCCCCCAGATCCGGTTGTACTTCCCCTTTTCCCAACTTGACACAATTTAGATAGTAATCTGCCTTCCTGCTTTTGCTACCAGTGGATAACCTCACATTTATCCACATTAAACGGCATCTGCCATGTATCTGCCCACTCACCCAACTTGTCCAAGTCACCCTGCATTCTCACAGCATCCTCCTCACAGTTCACACTGCCACCCAGCTTTGTGTCATCTGCAAATTTGCTAATGTTACTTTGAATCCCTTCATCTAAAGCATTGATATATATTGTAAAAAGATGCGGTCCCAGCACCGAGCCTCGCGGTACCCCACTAGTCACTACCTGCCATTCTGAAAGGGACCCATTGTCCCTACTCTTTGTTTCCTGTCTGCCAACCAATTTTCTATCCATGTCAGCACTCTACCCCCAACACCATGTGCCCTAATTTTGCCCACTAATCTCCTGTGTGGGACCTTATCTGAAAGTCCAGGTACACTACATCCACTGGCACTCCCTTATCCATATTCCTAGTTACACCCTCAAAAAATTCCAGAAGCATGATTTTCCCTTCGTAAATCCATGCTGACTCGGATTCTGTTCTGCTATCCAAATGTGCCACTATTTCATCCCTTATAATTGACTCCAGCATCTACCCCACCACCGATGTCAGGCAAACTGCTCTATAATTCCGTTTTCTCCCTCCCACCTTTCTTAAAAAATGGGATAACATTAGCGACCCTCAAATCCACAGGAATTAATCCTGAATGTATAGAACATTGGAAAATTATCACCAATGCGTCCACGATTTCTAGAGCCACTTCCTTAAGTACCCTGGGATGCAGACCATCAGGCCCTGGGGATTTATCAGCCTTCAGTTCCATCAGTCCACCCAGCATCATTTCCTGCCTAATGTGGATTTCCTTCAGTTCCTCCGTCAACCCAGATCCTCTGCCCACTAGTACATCAGAAAGATTGTTTGTGTCCTCCTTTGTGAAGATGGATCCAAAGTACCTGTTCAACTCATCTGCCATTTCCTTGTTCCCCATAATAAATTCACCTTTTTCAGTCTTCAAGGGTCCAACTTTGGTCTTAACTAATTTTCTCCTCTTCACATACCTAAAGAAGCTTTTACTATCCTCCTTTAAATTCTTGGCTAGCTTACCTTCGTACCTCATTTTTTCTCCCCATATTGCCTTTTTAGTTATCTTCTGTTGCTCTTTAAACATTACCCAATCCTCTTGCTTCCCGCTCATCTTTGCTACGTTGTACTTCTCTTTTATTTTTATACTGTCCCTGACGTCCCTTGTCAGACACGGTTGCCCCTTACTCCCCTTGGAACACATGCATATTGAAACTCCAATGCAGTTCAACTATTTCTTAATGCCCTTTTCTAAATGATTTTGCATACTAATTCTATTAACTTTCTGGTTTTCCATTCAAAAAGGGATTTATTGAATGTAGCTGGTTGATGTAGAAGGAATGGATGAGGGTAATTTATTTTACAGGAATTATTGATTCCAGACATTGGGGAAGGGGGGGTAATAGTGTATAAATCTCAAAATGATGATGGTGACATACATATAATAAAAGGGTGTACATTGTTCATAAACATAGCTTCAAGAACAAGTTTCCAGGCATGTTGAGAATACATATCACACAACCATTATGTGCATTTAATTAATAATTCACTTTTCTTGGACTTCCAAATGGATATAACCTCCAATTAGATATATTTCAGATTATAAAATAATGATATAATCCACCATTCATATTCGTTCTCAACTTTGATCCAATTATCAAATTAAATAGATGTTTTCTACATTATAAAAGTGACAATATTGCATAGTGATTGCATGTAATGTGGCTAGAAGTGGTGCTAAAACTGGGAATTTGGTAAACCAGAAATGTAATGAAGAGTGGGAATGGTGGTGCTAAAGTACATCTTAATTTAACGTTATTCAGATGCAAGATTAAGCAATTTTTGAAACAAATAAACTAGTAACGTGTGAAAATATTAAGTAATGAACTGAGGGAGATGTTGGATTCTAATTAGTAGAAGCTCGGCATGGCTCCTCTCTCCTAAACCACATGGGAAATCTAAGAATCTTCATCAATAACATTTATTTCTATCATGAGCTCTGAAAGAGGTGCAATGTTTAATTCATTTGAAAATGAAGCAAATTATTCCAGACCCTGGACTGATAAGTAACAAGGAAATTTGCATCACAGAAGTGCTTGATATGAGAGATTCTAACCATCTTAATATTCAAAGACACAATCACTGCTGAGTGCTCTGCAATCAACAAAACATTGACCAGCCATGTAAATACTGTGCATACTATTGCAGGATATCTTGTACCACAATCCTAGTTTAATTTTAAATAGTGTACTCAGTGAATTTTTGGTTCTTTCGATACATTTCATGATGCATTTGTTCTGTTTAGTAGTCAAATTTGTTTCATTATGCTTTTACTCATAATCAAATCCTTTGACCATTCTCAAAGACTTCCTGGTTTCTTGACTAGGGTTCCCAAAATTGTCCATATTGCTGAAAGTACTACCTTCAGCTTGGATAAAACCTGTATTATCCATACTTTATACTTCTGCTTAATATATCCAACTGGTATTTGCAAATTAATTTGTACCTACGGAAAATCAACATGCAGCAAATCAGTTCCAAATTTAGTGCAAATCTTTACAGTTGACAAATCTGAGGATTATTTCAAATGAAAAAGACATTCACTTACATTTCCTTCATTATCGGTTTCATCCATATCATCGCCTGCACTCTCCTGGTAAATTTAAATAACACAAATTAATTGATTATATCGTAAAAAGATAATAATTTTCCACAAAGTATTCTTATGGATATTTATTTATACCTTTCTGATAATTTGTTTGTGTGGTGATCGATGCTATCTTAGCTTTTATACATAGTTTAAAATTTTTTGCAAGCAAATGAATGTCAGATCATTTTTAACTTCTTGCATTTTGTTTCCTTTAGGGAAGTTTCCACAAAATATTTTTTTTCTGGTAGACCAGCTTGATGCAGAAATTTTATTTGCATCGGAAATCTTGATGCGGAAAGTACACCATACTTCCCTGCAAATTTATTTATTTTATGTTTAAAAATGTAATAATGGAAGAATAAAAAATATTTAATTTCTGCGTTATAGAGGTAATCTTCATGGCAAGCATTGCAGTAGCATTCTAACTCAAAAACAAGTATAAAGTATGGATAATTTAGGCTTTAGTTTTGAAAGAAAAACATCAAAAACTGCCAATCCTACAGAAATAGGGCAAACAGGAAAGTGGACCACTAAAAGTTGAAGAATGCATTTTATCATAACGGAGAGACAGATAGCAGATAAAATTTCATATAGATAATGTAGAATATTAACTTTTGAGTGAAAGAAAACTTTAAAGGTGGAGAGGAAAAAGAGAAGAGAACAATAATGGGTTATAAACCAGTCATTAAGTAGACCCTAACATACAAACATAGTGTAAAACAAAAAATATTGTTGCCACTTTATAACCTTATCCATATAAATATGTTTGAGGACCAAAAATGACCAATGTGAAGTTTGGTAGACACCTGGAACTGAAGATGTTGGAATCATGAGCAAAATACAAAGTGCTGGAGGAACTCAGCAGCTCCGGTAACATTTGTGGAGGAAATAAACATATGATTTTTTGGGTTGGGATCTTTCTTCTGTCTTAGATAGAAAGCTGTAAAAGCGAGGTTGGGGGGGGGGGGGGGGGGGGGGGGGGGGGGGGAACAAAGCCTGGCAAGTGATAGGTGGATAGAGGCGAGGAGGGTTTTGATTGTCAGATATGTGGTGTAAATGACAAAGGCTAGAGATGAAAAGGAAACAAATGGTGTCAGATAAGGAGAGAAAAGGGTGATTAGCAAAGCCAAAAGGAGGGATATAGGTGGAAGGAGAAAGGAAAAGAGGGGATAAAATCAGGGGCTCAATTATGAGAGATGAGCATATGAAAGGGGAAAGGAGCAAGGTGACTGAGTGTGGGAGAAATGGGTGTGCACCAACATGGGGTGGGTGACAGGGAAGAGAGAGAGGGTGGGGGTATTACTTGAAATTGGAAAATTCAAGGTTCATACCATTGCTTTGTAAGCTAACCAAGCACAATATGAAGTGCTGTTTCTCTAGTTTATGTACTGCCTCATTCTGGCAATGGAGAAGGCCAAGAACAAAAAGGTTGGTTTGGGAATGGGAAGGGGAGTTAAAATGGTCAGCGACAGTGAGATCCAGCAGGCGCTCGCAAACAGAGCACAATTGTTGGATGAAACAGTCCAAAAGTCAATGCTTGGTGCGAATGTAAGGGAAGCTACGCTGGGAGCTATGAATGCAATAGACAAGGATGGAAGAGGTGCACGTGATCTACTGACTCACCATGAAGGCTGCTGGGGTCCCTGGGTGGAGGTGAGGGAGAATTCCTTTGGGCAGGCATCACATCTCCTGTGGTTGCAGGGGTAACTACATGGTGAGAGGGCAGGTTGGACGGGAAGGAATGAGTGAACTAAGGAGTACAAAGGGAGTGGTCTCTGTGGAATGTGGAAAGAGGTGGGAATGAGAAGATATGACGGGTGGTGGGATCACTTTATAGTTTGGTGGTCTGTTTGAAGTAGAAAAGGATAATGGACATAAACATTATAAGCTTAATGTTGAATCCTGTGCAAAACAAAAATGATTGTTCAGAAATAGAAATCGTTAATGCAGTTTCCACGCTCCCACCTTGTTTTTAAATGTCTCCAATAACATCTCTGCATTTTGTTTGTCTTCCTCTGCCTTTTGCAATTCAGCTTCTTTCTTTTTACAATCTTCCCGTACATTCAAAAGTTGCTGCCAATATTAAGAGAACAAAGTCACTCAAAATAGATCACATTAGAACATACAACAGAGGGTAATGGTGGATGGCTGTTTGTCGGGTTGGAGGCAGGTGACTACTGGGGTGCCTCAGGGATCTGTGTTGGGTACTTTGTTGTTTGTCATGTACATCAATGATCTGGATGAAGGTGTGGTAAATTGGATTAGTAAGTATGCAGATGATACCAAGATAGGGGGTGTTGTGGATAAGCCGGGGGGGCAGTGTTAGCTGTGAGGAGGATGCTAGGAGACTGCAAGGTGACTTGGATAGGCTGGGTGAGTGGGCAAATGTTTGGCAGATGCAGTATAATGTGGATAAATGTGAGGTTATCCATTTTGGTGGCAAAAACAGGAAAGCAGACTATTATCTAAATGGTGGCCGACTAGGAAAAGGGGAGATGCAGCGAGACCTGGGTGTCATGGTACACCAGTCATTGAAAGTGGGCATGCAGGTGCAGCAGGCAGTGAAGAAAGCGAATGGTATGTTAGCTTTCATAGCAAAAGGATTTGAGTATAGGAGCAGGGAGGCTTTACTGCAGTTGTACAGGGTCTTGGTGAGACCACACCTGGAGTATTGCGTACAGTTTTGGTCTCCAAATCTGAGGAAGGACATTATTGCCATAGAGGGAGTGCAGAGAAGGTTCACCAGACTGATTCCTGGGATGTCAGGACTGTCTTATGAAGAAAGACTGGATAGACCTGGTTTATACTCTCTAGAATTTAGGAGATTGAGAGGGGATCTTATAGAAACTTACAAAATTCTTAAGGGGTTGGACAGGCTAGATGCAGGAAGATTGCTCCCGATGTTGGGGAAGTCCAGGACAAGGGGTCACAGCTTAAGGATAAGGGGGAAATCCTTTAAAACCGAGATGAGAAGAACTTTTTTCACACAGAGAGTGGTGAATCTCTGGAACTCCCTGCCACAGAGGGTAGTCGAGGCCAGTTCATTGGCTATATTTAAGAGGGAGTTAGATGTGGCCCTTGTGGCTAAGGGGATCAGAGGGTATGGAGAGAAGGCAGGTACGGGATACTGAGTTGGATGATCAGCCATGATCATATTGAATGGCGGTGCAGGCTCGAAGGGCCGAATGGCCTACTCCTGCACCTAATTTCTATGTTTCTATGTTTCTAATGAAGAGGATTTCCAAAGTCTACAGAGTGATTTAGGCCATTTGGAAGAATGGGCTGAAAGATGGCAGATGGAGTTTAATGCTGATAAATGTGAGGTGCTACACCTTGGCAGGACAAATCAAAATAGGACGTACATGGTAAATGGTAGGGAATTGAAGAATGCAGTTGAACAGAGGGATCTGGGAATAACCGTGCATAGTTCCTTGAAGGTGGAATCTCATAGATAGGGTGGTAAAGAAAGCTTTTGGTATGCTAGCCTTTATAAATCAGAGCATTGAGTATAGAAGCTGGGAGGTAATGTTAAAATTGTACAAGGCATTGGTGAGACCAAATCTGGAGTATGGTGTACAATTTTGGTCGCCCAATTATAGGAAGGATGTCAACAAAATAGAGAGAGTACAGAGGAGATTTACTAGAATGTTGCCTGGGTTTCAACAACTAAGTTACAGAGAAAGGTTGAATAAGTTAGGTCTTTATTCTCTGGAGCACAGAAGGTTAAGGGGGGACTTGATAGAGGTCTTTAAAATGATGAGGGATAGACAGAGTTGATGTGGACAAGCTTTTCCCTTTGAGAATAGGGAAGATTCAAACAAGAGGACATGACTTCAGAATTAAGGGACAGAAGTTTAGGGGTAACATGAGGGGGAACTTCTTTACTCAGAGAGTGGTAGCGGTGTGGAATGAGCTTCCAGTGGAAGTGGTGGAGGCAAGTTCGTTGGTATCATTTAAAAATAAATTGGATAGGCATATGGATGAGAAGGGAATGGAGGGTTATGGTATGAGTGCAGGCAGGTGGGACTAAGGGAAAATAATTGTTCGAAAATAATTGTTTCCGTGCTGTAATTGTTATATGGTTATATGAACAGGCCCTTCAGCTCATAATAAATCCATTGGGCATGAAGCCAAGTTATACTAGTATTCTCTTATTACCATTTTATATATTATATATTTTTATTTCAATAACTATTACTAATTTGTGAGCATTAATTTTCTATAGTGGTGAAGACATGCCCATTGGTGGATATGTAAGTCATCACATAGTTGTAATAATGTATTTGGCTCCTTGCTCTGTTCCTGGGCTCAACACTTACCTTCAGCGGGCTGGAGCTCTCGCCTCACCTGAGTTCCAGGCTCAGCACCAGACCCACAACCTCCATGATGCAGACTCCAACAGCACGTGGTCTGACTGCTGGGTCCTACTGCTCCCCCCCTCCTACAAGGCACCTCAGTAGTGATGCGTCTTCCCTTTCCTCCTCTTTTAACCAGGTTATCCCGACCACACCCCACCCATACAATAGTCTTCACGCCCCCCCTCCTCTCTGAACACCCACCATCTCCCCACCAAATCTCGCCTCGGCCTTTGTCCACTCCCCGACCCTCCTCTGACACCAACCCCCACCCTTGTCATTCTTCAGCATCTCCCCTGACCTCCCCCTTTCTGATACGGAACGGTCTGTCCTCAATAGAGGGCCTCACTTTCGTTCCCCTCCGCCCCCACCTCAATGAGTTCCGGCTCCGCCACGATGTAGACTTCTTCCATCGTCTCGTTTTCCATGGGAAAGAGTCCTCACCACCCAGTGATGACCCCTTCTCTCGTCTCCACTGGTCCCCCTGCTCTTGGATTCCCCAGAACAGACTTCTACCCTCTCTAGACCTCTACTGCCGGCGTGACATCAACAGTCTCAACTTTTCCACTCCCCTCACCCTTCTCACCCCCTCTGAACGTACCGCAATCCGCTCACTCTGCAGCAACCCTAACATTATAATCAAACCCGCCAACAAGGGAGGTGCCGTGGTAGTCTGGAGCGCTGACCTCTACCGGGCTGAGGCCACGCGACAACTCTCAGACACCTCCTCCTAATTATTTTTGGACCATGATACCACAGATGACCAGGCCTTAATTGCAAACACCATTACTGATTTCATCACTTCTGGCTGTCTGCCTTTCACAGCCTTCAACCATATCTTTACGCAGCCCCGCATAGCCCGTTTTTACCTTCTCCGCAAAATCAACAAACACAACTGCCCTGGCAGACCCATTGCTCCTGTCCCACGGAAATGATTTCCACATACCTCGACTCCATCCTATCCCCCCTGGTCCAATCTCTCCCGATCTATGTCCAAGATACCTTGCATGCCCTTCGTCGCTTTAATGACTTCTGCTTTCCGAGCCGCAACTCCCTCATCTTTACTATGGATGTTCAGTCACTCTACACCTCCATCCCCCACCAGGAAGGCCTTAAAGCCCTCCGTTTCTTCCTCGACCGCATAACCATCCAATTTCCCGCTACTAACACTCTACTCCGCCTAGAGGAGCTGGTCCGCACCCTCACCAACTTCTCCTTTGACTCCTCCCACTTCCTCCAAGTCCAAGGCGTGGCTATGGGCACCCGCATGGGCCCCAGCTATGCCTGCCTCTTTGTAGGGTACGTTGAACAATTCCTGTACACCGGCCCTACCCCGAACTCTATCTCCGTTACATTGATGATTGCTACCTCCTGCACCCATGTAGAAATCATGGACTTCATCAACTTCACCACCAATTTTCATCCTGCACTCAAATTTACTTGGACCATCTCCGACACTTCCCTCTCCTTTCTTGATCTCACAGACTCCATCATAATAAATAGAATATTGACTGGTGTTTATTACAAATCCACTGACTCCCACAACTATCTTGACTACACTTCTTCCCACCCTGCTTCCTGCAAAGATTCTATCCCCTTCTCCCAATTTCTCCGTCTACGCCGTATCTGCGCTCAAGATGAGGTGTTCCTACTAGAACATCCGAGGTGTCCTCATTCTTTCGGGAACGGGTCATGTCCCCTCGGTACCCCGCAGCTCCGCTCTTGCTCCCCCTAGTCTCAACAGAGTCCCCCTAGTCCTTACCTTCTACCCCATCAGCCATCGCATACAACACAAAATCCTCCGAAATTTCCGCACCTCCAACGGGATCCCACCACTAGCCACATTTTCCCATCTCTATCCCTTTCTGCCTTCTGAAGAGACCGTTCCTGGGCAACTCCCTGATTAACCCAACCCTTCCCACCCAAACCACTCCCTCCCCAGGTACCTTCCCCTATAACCGCAGAAGATGCAATACATGTTGCTATACCTCCTCCCTCAACTCTGTCCAGGGACCACAACAGTCCATTTAGGTTAGGCAGAGGTTCACTTGCACCTCCTCCACCATCTACTGTATCCTTTGTTCAAGATGTGGACTCTTATACATCGGCGAGACCAAACACAGACTGGGCGATCGTTTCGCGGAACACCTTCGCTCAGCCCGTAAACCAACCTGATCTCCCGGCTGCTGGACACTTCAATTCTCCTTCCCATTCCTACACAGACCGTTCTGTCCTCGGTTTCCTCCATTGTCAGAGTGAGGCTAAACACAAATTGGAGGAACAGCACCTCATATTTCGCTAGGGCAGCTTACAGCCCAGTGCTATGAATATTAATTTCTCTCACTTCAGGTAGCCCCGGCATTCCCTCTGTCTCTATCCCTCCCTCACCCAAGTCGAACTGGCTTCTCATTTTCACCCTACAAACAGCTTACAATGGCCTGTTTCCTTTATCATGGTTAGTTTTTTGCATATCTTTCATTCATTGTTCTTTATCTCTCCACATCACCATCTACATCTCTCATTTCCCTTATCTCTAACCAGTCTGAAGAAGGGTCTCGACCCGAAACGTCACCCGTTCCTTCTCTCCAGAGATGCTGCCTGTCTCGCTGAGTTATTTCAGCTTTTGGTGTCTATCTTTGGTTTAAACCAGCACCTGCAGTTCCTTCTCACACTTAACTCCAGCAGCAGTTAGTCATCATCTAAGTACAGGGGACATCTATAAGGGCCCTGTTCATTTCAATAGGTCTGCTAATATTCATTTAGAAGATAAGAATGGAAGTTTTATAATTTTCAAAACTTATTTTAATTGTTATTAATTTACATGTGGAGAGTTTTAAATGAATTATTATTTGGATTATTTTGTCGAGTTAATTATTTCAATACTGAGCTCGCAGAAAGCCTTTGAGTGGGGTACTAGGTTGGGCCTCAGTTTCCACATTTGCTCTGCATAGTTCACTTTGCTTTGTGGAATAACTGCTTTATTGAACATAGAGGCTGATATAGGTCACAGCCAGAAAAGGCTAAGTGCATTGCGACCTCTGTGGTTGGATGTGAAGCTCAAGGTCAGTCCAGCTCAATGTATGACAGGCAGATAAACGATAATTTGTTCGATCTAAAACTAAGAACACTTTTTTAAGCCTTTAGGAATAAAAGGATTCTTCAGCAGGATATGTTCAATATTTATGAGCTATTAGGATAGTGGTATTTTGCCCGTGGCTATAAATTTGATTCCATTGTGAACAGAAATGACTGGTGATGGATTTTAGATTGCTTTTACAAGTATCTAACACATACTACAATATCGTTGCTGAGCTCCACAGCTGATATTCATTATTTTTTAATAAATGTTACAGCTATACGTTTCTCAGCAGCAATATAATTGCTGCTTCAATCCATATCAATTATTTAGCACCAGTACTCAGATCATAACATCTTCAGAATTGGCTGTTTGTAATCTTTTTTTACTCTATACGGTGAAGGGCACTTAAAAACAAATGCATATGGTTTCACAATGCTTTAAGTTTCTGCAAATACTTCAATCACAACCTAACATCTACAGTTCCTTGTGTCTACTGCTCATTCATAGTTCAATTCAAAAATAGGAATAACTATCCAGCTCCATCTTTTCTATTGGTGTGATTTTACTGGAGAGCTCTGGATTAAGCCTAAAGTGATGAGTGTCAGTAGTGAGGAAGCTAGAGTAATGTATTTTCTTTAAAATAAACTTTTGATATCTAAAACAATAATCAACAAAATTGTCTTGCATTGAATGATTATTTAAAACAAAAGTAAAGGAGCTATCAGTACCTGCTGCATCCCTTGCAATGTCTGTTGCAGTAGTTTTAATTGTTGGTCCTTTGTGGCCTCTTCTTCTGTGTTATAGAGCTTACCCTGCTCATGTTTTAGTAAATCTACCTCATTTCTGTAGGCATCAAGCTGACAACGCAGACTGTCATTCTCTTCTTTAAGTGCTTCAGCCTGAGATGCAAGTTCTGCAATGGTGGTAAAATAAATAATTTTAAAATGATGATGAGAGAGAAAAAAATGCTATGTTCTTAAATCCATCCACATATAATGCGACCAATATGAAATCGAAGACACACAATAATGGAATTTAAAACTTAAAATGCTACAATTTCATTTTGGTTTAATCTGTTCAGTGCTACCCCCGAGTATGCTCGGGTCATGGCCAATAGCAAAAATCAAACTTGGCAGTGAACAGGTTCAAGGTGGTGGCAGAAACTAATTCTGCAGAAAATCCATGCCCTAAAAACTGGCTACGTTCCTAGATCAAATTAATCAATGGCATTTTTACTGTCGGCACCCTTTCAACCCACTCCTTCCACTGCGATGAGAATCTCAGATGAATAAACACGTGCAGTCGCCCTAATCCACCAGCATAGGAACAGCAAAAGTGGCTGGTCAATTAATCTCACGTCTATTTCTCATACCGCTGCTCTTCCTACACATTCCACAAGCACATATTATCAAAAAAACATGATACTTTGAATTAAGTATTTTGCGATGTTAATTACATCGCTTGTTGCAAATTTTTGATGATTACATTTCTATAAATTTGAAGACATTTAAGATTATTGGATGATTATATTCCAAACTAATCAGAGACTATTAAATAGACATTATAGACGCAAAATGGTGGAGTAACTCAGTGGGAAAGGCTGCACCTCTGGAGAGAAGGATTGGGTGACATTTCGGGTCGAGATCCTACAGACTCCCACTAAATCCTTCGATAGGTTTCTTTGACATCAGGGGAAAGCGCCTTTGATGATCGCAGGCCAACGTGCAGGTAAACATACAGCTAAGCATGATCATTTAACAACTTAAAGAGGGTACACACAAAAATACTGTGGGTCATTTTGCTGTATTTGAAGGTGGGGAGGTGGAGATACTTTCCTGAATATCTTCTAAATTTTTTTTTAAAATTAAGCCTGTGGAACATTGCCACAGAGGGCTGTGGAGGCCAAGTCAGTAGATTTTTTTTAAGGCAGAGAAAGACATATTCTTGATTAGAACGGGTGTCAAGGGTTATGGGGAGAAGGCAGGAAAATGGGATTAGGTGGCAGAAATCAGCCAAGATTAAATGGAGTAGACTCGATGGGCGAATGGGCTAATTCTATTACTATAACTTGTGAAAATAATAGACCAAGTTCATGAAGCAGTTCATGAAACCAACCATGAAGCAGGTTCAATCAGGAACACAGAAATCCCTCTGTATTTATTCCTTGCATCCTGTTGCAGCATTTCTCACAGTTGGACCTTTTTGATTCGTAAAAAAATAAATAATCTTTGATCTTGGCTTGCAGCTGTTTAGCAATTCTGTTTCACTTTTTTAAGGCACAGCTCCCAACACATTTGTTTTTTTTGCTAGCGTTAGCAGCTATTGCTATAATGGCCTCATAATATTTTTTCTATTTCCATTTAATGATGTTTCATTTGACATTGTATGCATAATATGTCAAATATTTTTTTATTTTCCTTTCTTTGAAAGAGGCTCGTTATTCTTTTCCATTTGTTTCTTCTTTCTACTCATACTGGCCAGCATGGTAATTGTTTTATAATGACAGTAGCAGACCATTTAACCGTTAACTATGGCACCAGTCAAGAAGATGGCGTCATTCTTCAAACCATTTGAATATCTTAATTCCATATTATTTTATATCTTTGCCGTGGAAAAAAAAAACCTTTGATCACAATATTCCAGGGAATAAGATTCAAATATATGTAATCTGTCCACAAAAATAAACTCATGGACCTTGGTCACATTTCACTGAACAAACAACCACTTGTAAGGACAATTCATCCTCTCTAAGACAAGGTGTCTATAATATGATAATACATAATATTCTAGAGCTTTTCTTCCTCCAACTTATATGCTAGCGTTCTAGTTATAAAGCCTAATATTCCATTGGTAATTTTAATTAGCATCCTGGAGTGACTGCTCCTAGAGGCGAATAAAAGGAACCCAGACATTATCATAGAGGTCCATTGGGAGCAGCCGTGTTGGGGGGCAAGTGCTGAGGCTTTGGCTTGTGAGGCTTCGGTGAGGAGGCTGAGCAGAGGGTGACGGGAAGGCAAGGTAAAGTCTGTTTTTTTTTTGTGCGACTCTTCCTTGGTCTTAATGTAGTAGAGAGGGCAGTTAAGGCCCCCCTCCTGCAGGATGTGCAAAGTCAGCGACACTTCCACAGTCCCCGAGGACTGCACCTGTGGGATGCATTGGGAGAAGGCATTGATAGCAAGTTCAGTATTCTGTCCGGACCGACAGAAGCATGGCAGGGACCGAGGAAAGATGGATGGATAAAACTGTAATTATTTCATAACTAGAGGCCTGACAGGTAAGGCGGATGAACTGAGAAGTGGATTTTCATGCAAATGTGACATTACTGCCATTGCAAAAACCTGGCTAAGGGAAGGATAAGACTGTCAGGTCAATGTTCCAGGGTGAAGGTGCTACAGGCAAGATAGAGGTTGGGTTAAAAGAGGAAGGGTTAACAGATGAGGGGAAGTTGTTTTATTAATTAAGGATAAGATCATAGCAGTAATTCAAGATGACATTACTCAATCAATCAATCAATGAAAGACTTTATTGTCATTCAAAAATACACCAACAAATGCAAGTCTGAACGAAGTTTCGTTGCATCTGGCTCACCGTGCAACATAAAATAACAAAAGGATAAAATAGATAAAAAGATGAAATAGAAAAAAAGATAAAAAGGATAATAGTGGTGGCACATTATGTGGAATTCAAGAGTTACTGAAGGATCATCCAGTGATACTATATACAATGCCCTCCTTAATGTTTGGGACAGACCCATCATGGTGAAACCAAAATGTATAAAAATGGCCTTTACTGAAATTTGACAATGTGCACTTTAACCACGTGGGATTGTTTCTATTACAAATCTCAAATTGTGAAGTACAGAGGCAAATAAATAAATGAAAGGTCTTTATCCCAAACATTATGGAGGGCACTGTAGGAGCTGAGAAATAAAAAGGGGAAGAAGGTCTTGTTGGGATTGTACTATGAACCCACAAGTAGTCAACGGGAATTAAAATACCAAATATGCCAGGAAATTGCAAAGACCAATTGTCTTATCAAGACCAATAGGGTTGTCATGTAGGGAATTTTAATTTTCTCAATGTGGATTGCAACAAAATTGGCTTCATAATAGGAAGTGGTGGTGGTGGAAGGTTGTTCTTCAGCCTGGAGGCCCATGACCAGTGGTGAGCCTCAGGGATTGGTGCTGGGTCCATTGCTGTTTGTCATCTATAGGAATGATTTGGATGATAATGTACAAGGTATGATTAGTAAGTTTACTGATGACACTAAAATAGGTGGTCATTTTTATATTATAATTTTCCTTTTGTTTTAGGTTATTTCTCATCTCTATACAACAATGCTTTTATGTGTCATGTTCTTGCTCCTATTCAGGTATATGTAATAATTCCATATTTTATCAAATTATTTTCTGAAGATATTATTTGTAGTATAACTGGTAACAGTTTGACCAGCTTGTTGTCATCCATCCAAACGATATGAAGGAAGATTTGAAAAGGTTAGAATCTTATTAACTGATATTAAGTTTTACTGCATAAAAAAGATTGCATCATCCTACTATGAAACATGCTTTCAATCCAGAACGCACCATAAATTTGACTGAGATTCTTATTTTCTCATGCAATGCATTTTCAGTGCTATAAATCTGAGCCTGCAGGTCCAGCCAATGACACTTGTTTGGCAGCCACAGAGAATAAGGTCTCCATAGTACATAGCTGTTCTGAAATTCCATTGAAAAGACCTCTTTAATTGAAATGGGGAAACTGCTGCAGAGTTCTCGACAGATTGTTTTCACTGGTTGACAAGTACTCATACACATCAGAGGTGCAAAGTTTCTCATATGAAACAAATCATCACAAAGGTTTATGTCACTTTGCAGATACAGTGCCCTCCATAATACTTGGGACACAGACCCATCATTTATTTATTTACCTCTGTACTCCACAATTTGAGATATGTAATAGAAAAAATCACATGTGGTTAAAATGCACATTGTCAGATTTTATTAAAGAGTATCTTTATACATTTTGGTTTCACCATGTAGAAATTACAGCTGTGTTTATACATAGTCCTCCCATTTCACGGCACCATAATGTTTGAGACACATGGCTTCACAAATGTTTGTAATTGCTCAGGTGTGTTTAAATGCTTCCTTACTGCAGGTATTAGAGAGCTCTCAGCACCTAGTCTTTCCTCCAGTTTTTCCATCATCTTTGGAAACTTTTATTGCTGTTTCTCAACATGAGGACCAAAGTTGTGCCAATGAAAGTCAAAGAATCCATTATGAGACTGAGAAACAAGAATAAAACTGTTGGAGACATCAGCCAAACCTTGGGCTTACCAAAATCAACTGTTTGGAACATCATTAAAAAGAGAGCACTGGTGCGCTTACTAATCGCAAAGGGACTGGGAGGCCAAGGAAGACCTGAACTGATGCCAGAAGAATTCTCAGCTGATGACAGAAGAATTCTCTCTATAACGAAAAACGCTGAAGGTACTGGCTCACTTATAAGCTGTGGGCCGAGGTGTTTTTTTGTTTCATTTCGTGACCCAAATCACGTATCTACCTATATTTTTAACATATTATGTAAAAATAATATATAAATCATACATAAAACTTGTCAAGAACAAAATCTGCATATACTTTTTAAATATGCGAAAAACCTCAAATTTTCCGAGTAGTAATTGTCCTATGAAAGCACGTTTGACATTGGATCGGACGCCAATTGACCAATCACGCGCTTCGTTTCAAGCTAGCTAGGCAGGGAGCTCACAGTCATGGGACCAGTGAAACATTGTGAAGCAACTAGAACTGAAAGGTAAGATCTAAAGTCTGAATTTATGTAAAATTAATCGGTATGGATTTTAATTAATTTAATTTCAACCATGGGGGGGGGGGTCTCTAACATAAATATAGGCTCATTGTAACTTAAAATGAATACTCATCGAGTAAACATAAGGGCATTCGATTCTTGGTCAGGATGTGACATTTACATCAGAAATAAGACGTTTTACTCTTAAAGCGACTGGAAGATGCCTTACAGGTCTATCCCCCCCAGCCTGGCACTGCCCCAGTCCCACTACAGCAGTGACCCCCACTCTGCACACTGCCAGTCAGTGGGGTTCAGTAAACGGGGAAACCTACAGGAACTGCCCCGACCCATTAATTAGGCTGGTTCAGGATCCGGACATCTGCGGCAGTCTCACTCAACATACACACTCACAATTATATTCATTATATTATTTTTATCCAAGAAACTTCAATTAGATATACGTCAAAATGTACATTCTTTTGTTAAAATAGCCCTCATGACTTACTAATGTTTTAATGGACTTTATTAAAATCTGACAACGTGCACTTTAACCGCGTGCATTTTTCTATTACTAATCTCAAATTGTGGAGGACAGAGGCAAATAAATAAATGATGGGTCTTTGTCCCAAACATTATGGAGGGCACTGTAGGCCGATAGCCATGCACATATGTCTTTACTGCTCTCTGCCTGGAGGTCACAGTCCCTGAAACTTCAAATTCTCATTTTCAGAATCACTGCAGGTGGTTACATTTAACCTATGTCACATTTCACAACATAAGCATGGTCACCTATGCTCCATGTGGCAGGAGAAGGGACTTAATCTTCCACATTGAGGATTAGGTCTTCCAGCATTACCAGGCTTCAGAGACATGTAATTCCTGAGGCTCGTGTCAGAATTTTGAGCTCTTCGTGAATTGCAAAGCTTCAATTGTTTCAATATGTCATTGTGACCACATGGGTTTCCCCTAGGTGCTCCTATAGATATGCAGGTTTGTATGTTAATTGGCCTCTGTAAATTGTCCTAATGTGCTAGGAGTTGATAGAAAGTGGGATAACATAGAAATAATGTGAACCGACGATTGATAGTCAGTGGTCTCAGTGGGCCAAAGGACCTGTTTCCATGCTATATCTCTAATCTAATCTTGGATAAATCACCTTTACAGTACTTTGTGGCTACCTTCCTTTTCATAGTTTCATCTCTGGTGGTTGAGACTGCAGCAAGGTGGGAACATTAACTGTGGGTTATTCTAGTTTAGATCTCAGGTTTTGAACAGAGATGGAAATGGTATCCAAATTACATTGGTGGTCCATCAGGATTGTAGATGACTTGTTTCCTCTTTAATTTGATAGATTCATAAACCCTTGCACACAGAGGGCAGTGGATTCCTTAAGAGGTGAGTGGGTGTGTAGTGTACAAGGTATGCTTTAGACTGTCACTTATACTGTTGTGTGTTGTCAGCACATGCCAAATGACTCAATTTTGAGCAATTACAAGTCAGGTATTTCCAGGTATTAGTGACGGGTCTGCAATTTTTCAAGGAAGCTTTGAGACCATACTTGAATATCTTCCTTGGTTCATCTATTAATGTCTTCTGTAACAAGAGTTCAGACGAGTGTTTTTTCGGGAGTGTGGTGAAGTCCTGTCATAAATGCTGTGGAACCAACCACAAGCAGTTGCTAAATATTCAAAATGTGGTCATCGCAATCTTTGAAACATGCTTGCTTATGCAAGACAAATGTGAACACATTCAATGGAGTCCTTTGAGTAAGAGGGAGCAAAACACAAGGATACATTAAGTCTAGACGCGTTTCTAACATTAAATTAATTCATAATATCATTGTTTCATTAATGTTAGTTCAACTATAACTGGCTCATTATTTCTTAATAGTTTAGAGTGATTCATTTTTTGTTTGTTTCTGAAATCATTGTTCTAAACATTATCCTTAACATACTTTGTTCTTCCTGTTCAACACAATAACCACTTTCACCAGATGCCTCTTTAATCTCAGAATTAATAAACTCTTAGGTATGCCTATCATCAGGTGTATCACAAACAGCTCCCATTATAGTTTTAAATTCTCTTTTTTCTTACTTACAAGTCCCTCTGGATTACATTTCTTTATCTAAAAACCTCTTAACTCATGTCATAGTAATGCTTCCAGGATTGTCTGTTTTTGTTTATTTGCCAACTGCTATATGCAATACATTTTCCTGATGTTTAACTCCGAAAAGACATGAAAGCTAGTTCATATGTCAGAAGAATATAACTGTACATAAGTCTATCTTCACAGCACATTAAAGATGAGCATATTACTTTGCTGAAACTCTAAGGTCTGAAACTTGGGGAAACCTGTTAGTAGATGCAAAACGAAAGCCGTGCGTTCATGTAATAAATGGACTTTGCATGTTGTATTCTGAAATTACAGATGACTGCTCCTTTGCTAATGAATAAATTATGACAACACTCACTGCAATTACTTAAAATGTGTGCATATAATTGGTTCAAGTCAGTTCAAAGCTAATTGAAGCCCGCTGTGTATAATAAATAGAGAAAAAAAGATTTTGCATGCTCCATGAAGCTTATGGTGTATAGGCTTATTCATCAACAATGTTTCCTCGTATGTGAAAATCTTAACTGCAAAAATATTTGATGGTATTTCTAGATCTTTAGAAGATTAAATGTCAATCATAAGGGAGCTGCCACTGAGAAGAGTAAATCAAACAAATCCAATCAGACCATTGGCCATATTCCAACACCCTGCAATTTTTCATATTGCTTTGAATCAATATTAAGTTCTTCACATATATTTAACCTATTTAGATTACAACTATTTATTGATTTTTTGCTTTCAAATATCTACCAGATTTTAAAACAATATATACTCCCTCATCTCCAAACTTTAATATATCATTGAGGAAGTTGTAAACGAGTTTCCAATTTTTTTTCATGCTCTAATTTTCCTTTTCTCTGTCTGCTCAGGAATGTTGAATTATGCTGGAGTACAGACAATCTTGGGTCTCTCCTCCAACATTTAATTCAAACAAAAAGCAGGACAGCAAGAGCAAGAAATCTATCTATCTACATACTTATAAAACTCTGATCTTGCATGTGTGCGTGCGCGTGCGTGCGTGTGATCATACTGCTCGAAAAGACGATGCTCTAATGATAAACCTTTTACATATTCCTGTTGAGATTTATCCCATGAAGTCAAAAATCGCCGTATCTGAAAAATTCATGCGTTATTTCTCCAGTTATTAATCAAAATGTTCAAAAATATCAAATAAATTTGAAATTCAGCTGGCTTTGGCTGATGACGTCACAATGGCTGCACGTTGTGTTCATGCGCTGCGAGTGGCGTTGCCCGCTCGCTCGCAGCCCGCTCGCTTTTCGCAACCCGCTCGCTTTTCGCACCCAGATCGCTTTTCGCACCCTCCTCTCCCCCTCCTCCATCTCCCCCTCTCCTCTCTCCCCTCTTCTCTCTCTTCCCCTCCCCTTCTCCTCTCCCCCTCGCTTTCCTCCCCTCCACTCACTTTCCTCCCCTCTCACCCCACTCCCCCCCGCCCTCCACCTCTCTGTGTGTGCGGGGGGTAGTTAGTGTTTGTGTGATGCCGCAGGCCGCCCCCTCTCCCCCCTGCAACAGCGCGTTGAGGGAATGGGACCCATCGGGTCCCACTTGGTCCAGTATACTTATAAAACCCTCATCTTGTCCTCTTCCGATTTACGTTGTTTTTACATTTGAGCAAAAACGGTACCCGATAGCACTATGAGTTTTCACCACCTTAGTCGCCATTCTCCTGTGCTGCAAGTGCAACAAGTTTGTTCCGATCGGTGGAATAGTACAAAAGTTATGAAGGTTTAAAAAAAAAATTAATCCGCCCCTTCCGGCACCCGCTGTCTGGAGAAAAAAGCTGGAGCCAAGTGAGCAGAGTGTGTTGAGCGAGTGCGAAGGGAGAGCGCAGTGTGAGAGATAGAGAGCGCAGCGTGCGGAGAGACAGAACGCAGCGTGCAGAGAGAGACAGAACGCAGCTGGCGGAGAGCGCAACGTGCAGAGAGAGAGAGAGAGCGCGCAGCGTGCGGAGAGTGAGACAGAGCGCAGCGTGCGGAGAGAGAGACAGAGCAGTGTGCGGAGAGAGACAGAGCAGCGTGCGGAGAGAGACAGAGCAGCGTGCGGAGAGAGAGCAGCGTGCGGAGAGAGCAGCTTCTGCGGAAACCAGCATGACGAGCGGAGAGCAGCTGAGTGGAACGGGGAGCCATTGAGTGAAGTCAGAGCTGGACCGGGGGCCACTGTGAGGCCAAAAGCTAAAGGTGTGGGGTGAGCAGAGTGCAGGCTGCGTCTGCGGCGACCACAACCCCCCCCACCTTTCCACCACACCCCCCTCTCCCCCACACAACCCCTCCACCTCCCCCACAACCCCTCCCTTCTCTGCCACACCCCCCCTCGAGTGGGCCAATTCAGAAATTGCAGCTTATACATTTCACACCTCCGGCACTCTTAGTTCCTTGAATACTTTCAGATAATCACACTTGCCTTTTGTTATTCTGCAATCTTTCATTACACTCTTTCCCTCATTTTATCATTTCACCTTATCCTATCAATGCCTTCTCATTTGATATCTCTTCTCCCCACCATTTCATGCATTTTCAAACTAACATGTTTTATCACTAACATTTCCCGATTCTCAAAAAAGTTTATCCGAAAGATTAATGGTTTCTCCCTCCACAGATGTTATTTGGTCTGTTGACTATTTTTGGCATTTTCTATTTAATTATTTTCTGAACTCTTTACTCAAACTCATGCAAATGCTACTAAACATCTAATATCTCAGGTAGTTCAATTAGGTGGCATTATTAACAGTGTTTTGCTGAACTTTATAACCGCCCTATATGGTGACATGACAATAAAGTACCGTATTTCCCGGCAATGAAGACGCACCAGCATCGAAGACGCACCCCCATTTTGAGTTGCTAAATTTTGAAAAAAAGGTTGGCGGGACAGGATCAAGGGTTTGGTTTAGACGTGTAGACAGAATCAATAGTTTTCTGCAGTTTCCAGATCACCTGCGTGCACCGGGACTGGCTGCAGTTCCCAGATCCCTCGCGTCCCTGAGACTGGCTGCAGTTCCCAGGTCGTCTGCGAGCCCCGGGACTGGCTGTAGCGCCCAGGTCGCTTGCGAGCCCCGGGAATAGCTGTCTGGTCCCGGCGACCTCTCGCAGCCACCCGAGCGACAGAGTGAGTTGCTGGCATGATCCCCGACCCCCTACTTCTCAACGCTCCTGCCCTCCCCGCAACTTTACCCCTGGCGGCCCAGACCTGCTGACACGGGCCAGACTCCCCACACGCTGTGGAAGGAACCCCCCCCCCCCCCCCCCCCCCAGCGGTGCTGTTCCTTTACAGCTGCTGTACTGAGGGATAGCCAAGTCTATCTTTCTTAGCTAACAATCTAATCTTCGGCATCCAAGATGCAGGTAAATTTTCCGGCCTTATTTTAGGGTAAAAAAAAGTGTCTTCATTGCCGGGAAATACGGTATTCAAATTAATTCAATGATTTAGGAGGTGGAATAAAGGTTGAAGCAGGCATTCAACTGGCTCAACATGAGACATAGTAGTAAATAAAGGGGAAGTCAATTACAGAATGGGTGAGAGACCATTTTCTACCTTCAGTGGGAGAGCAGCTGTATTGCTAGAAAAAATCAAGTTATAAAAAAATTGGGGGGGGAAGAAGTGTATTTTTTAATATAGTTCAGCGTGTTGCTGATTGAGGAGGTGGGATGTAAATTGAAGCAGACGTCCGATTGGCTGAGCAAGAGGCAGCGTAGCAAATAAAAAGAAGGCAAGGTATTACGGAGCGGCCTGTTGAGGAAAAGTACAACTTGAGGCTTTGGCTCAAGAGGCTTCAGAGTGAAGGCTGAGGACAAGAGACCTGTCCAGCCCAGAGCAGAGCAACAGTAAGAGGGACGTGTAAATAGGACCTGTTGGACACACATAAAGGAGGCGTGCAGGATCAAGCATTGTGCTGCAGCTGCACAATGTGAGAGCTGGTGGATCCCATGGTGGATCCCTGGTGAACACATCTGTAGCAAGTGTTGGTCGATCGCGGAACCTGGGCTCAAAGCTGACGACCCGGAGTCAAATGCTGCTGCACATCAGAGACAGGGAGAATTACCTAGACGCTGTATTTCTGGAGGGAGTCACACTTGTTAGAGTAACTGCTTCCAATTTGCTCTGTGGTCAGGATGAGGGTGTGACTGCAAGTGAGGCAGGCAAGGTGATAGAGTTAACAGCAGTGTTACAGGAGATTCTGTCCTTGGGTTGTCAAGCAGGTCTTAGATTCTTGCTCCCTGTGCAGACGAGTGTAGGAATGATGAGCAAGCACTATTCTCTGTCACAGGGATCGAGAGCCTCAAAGGCTGTGTTACCTGCCTGGTACTCTAGTTCAGGACATCTCGCTGGAGTACCCTGTACTCGCTGGAGTTTAGAAGGGTGAGGGGGGGGACCTCATTGAAACTTACTGAATAGTGATAGACTTAAATACAGTGGATGTGGAGAGGATGTTTCCACTTGTCGGAAAGTCGAGGATTAGAGGTCATAGCCTCAGAATTAAAGGACGTTTCTTTAAGAAGGAGATGAGGAGGAATTTCTTTAGTCAGAGGGTGGTGAATCTGTGGAATTCTTTGCACAGAACAGAATGGATATTTTTATGGAAATGTACAGATGAAGTTAAAGGGAAGGAGAGTGCAGAAGAGGTTACTGAAGTCTCCAGAATAGGACAGAAAGTTTAAAAAGGGATTAGAGTCTGATTAATGGAACTGAAAATGGGGTTTTCACAACATTTTAAATCTATATTAATCATCACTTGTGAATAACTAGATCTTAATCGACTAAAATTGATTTTAAAAAAGAGAGAACCATTTAATATTGATATTGAGGTGTAGTTAGATTTCTAGTAAATTAAATGGTGTTATTGAAGTTATTAAAACCTTTAATAATTACACCCAAAGAAACCAGCTTAATTTTTCATAGTCACCTGAAATGTATCAATCCTAATGGTAATGACATACGCAAAGGATATGGATAGTCTTGTAGGAGTGGTTTCCATCACAATAATGTTTTTAAAGAGCAAAAAGCATCTTTGAAATTATGCATGGAACAGAATAATTTCTATTTAAAATTCTATAACCTTTCAGTACAACTTTGACTATTTTGATTAAATTGTACCGACAAGATGAGCATCACAGCGGCAATCCCTGCCTTGAATGTGGATTGGCTTTTCCATCAAGGGGTATATTGATTAAATCTAATTGCATTTTCACTCAAGACAGGTGGCGGGTGTCACTGAGTAGTAATCAGATTTGACCATTCTCAATTTTTCTCCATTAAATACTTTGAATAGGAATGCTTAAAATTAATATGTTAACATGGTATGTTAACTGTGCTGTTAACCATGAAACTGGGTAAAATTACCCAATTAAGCATAAACCAGAAATTCAACTAAGCCAAGCATCAACCTAACAGTGAAATGTTGAAGAGCCACGAAGAGTTCAACATAATTATCTAGCTTATTATTTCATCTTTAGGGATTAATTTTGGAGCTAAGTGATACATATTCTTTTAAAATAAAACCAGAATCCTCTATAACAAGATGTATTATGGGAAACAAGTACAGAAGTAATATGGCAGAAAGACCAGATAAAATTTATGGAACATGAGAAATATTACTTTATGGTTCATTGTATGCCGGGGAACAAAAAGGCTATATTTATCCAGCAGATTATTAAGTCACCAGGGTTTCAATTTTCAATGGCATCTGATTTCTGTGTGCAGCTGCTTTCTTAATCCACTGGAAAGTTTTCATAAAAGTATTCAAAGAATGTTATTTTCTTCAAAATATCTGAAAGTGAAACAGCTTTTTCTTTATAGAAAGAAAGAGCTGTGTACGAGGTAGGTCATTAAAGTAGATGTGCATCAAAACAAGTCCGCAAAACGTTGCACATTGATCAAAGGAAAAATACCAAATGTGACAAACTGAACTAAAACAAGGTACAGCTGAAAAAATCTGAAGTTTCAATGATTTGTTTTCATATAATTGTGAACTATTTTAGTTGAACATACTTCAAGAATAACTACTCATTCTTGTGTTAACTTACTCGATGCAACGTACAGGTCAGCTCGTACCCTCTACACGTTGCAACAAAGTTGTCAAGAATGGGCTGGAGATCAGAAGAAGGTTCACCTCATGTAAATTTACCAAAAACCTATTTTGTACACCAATCTGAAAGAAGTTCATTCCTTGGGATTCCTTCCTATTACATAACATGCCTTCAGCTGTGAAAGGTTAGTGCAGATGCTACCACCAATTCAGATGTCAATAAACAACAACATTTGAGAGTGTAACATGGTAATCAGTAATACAAGCTGCACGCTCTACATACTTCTGGCAGGAATTGGGTAAGTGTGTGCACTGGTATTCTCATCAGTAGGACACTGACTGCTTAGTCCACAAGGAACAAAAGTGCAGATTTAGGAATTGAACCAGCACTTAACCAGAACAACAATTTGCACCATCTACCTCCACAAAATATGCAGAACTCACCTGATACCTGGTGTACTTATGTTTTAACAGCATTTTACAATTGTCACCCAAGCATTATCTTATCAGCTATTCCTCAAATATACAATGAAGCACAATCTGTATTTACAGGTATAATTAACCAAAAATATTGCTGAAAGTTCTGACAGACACACACGTAAGAGACATAACCACGTTAAATAGAGGGTAAAAGAACGTTTGCAATTTTCAAGACCAGCGATACATAGTATGTCCTTTTGGAAGACAATTCTCCCACAGATTTGGTGTTTTCCATTCCTTTTCATTGCTGCTATGGTTCAATAATGGTGAAAACTGACAGCTTCACTATTACTTCATATCTAAATTGAAGCCCAGCAACTCTTTCTTTAGCCTGGTATTAATTTTAACAGGTTACACTATTGTGAACTGATCTGGGGCATTTTACTGTTTTAAAGTTGCAGTATCGGTGTAATTTATTGTTTTTGTACAAGATGACAGATTGTCTTCATGATCTTAATTATTAGGGTGCAACTGCTTTAACCAAACAGTGATACAATTCTAAAAAAAATTAGAAAAAAATGTTTTATTACTGCAGGACATCATACCCGATTCTTCTGTCATTTTGTTTGTTGGCATTTCTTCCACATCATCGTCAGACATCTCCATTTCTTCTTCACGCCGAATACTCATAAGCTCATCGTTATGGATGTTACGAATTTCCTGAGGGTAGGGAGAAAAGCTATTGATTATTTCATAAGGAACTGGGAGTTATCCAAATGCCATATATTTCAAAGATTTCCACAAATAGTATTGGGGCAAATTTATAAAACATTTGTTCTTTTGGAACCCCCCCCCCCCCCCCCCACTAATTGTGCTTTAGGCCTGATAATTGTAGTGTACAATTTGTGAGTGCATAAGCAAAAAGATTGAATGATGAAAGGTGACACAGCCCACAAATATCTATACAATCCCAATATGTTAAAAATTAATTTTAAAAGGCAAGATTTCTGTAAATTTTAAATTAATTAAAGTTGAAACAAGTATTCAAAAACCGTTTAGGTCATTCAAAAAAGAAAAAAAATCAACAGGTTTAATGGAATAGTGATTCCATATTATTTGCAGTCAAGGCAAGATTGGTAAACTTCACTCTCCTTGAAGAACGGCTATGTAATTCTTACAACCACATAATGAATTGTTTTACGAAAAATGAACAGAACAAACCATTAGGAAAATGATTCCTTTTGCTACTTTTTTAATGTTAAATGTTGCTTAAACTTGGTCCTCTTTGTTGCTCCTGAAGAGTACAATTCACCTTTGCTTTGTCTTCTCTTCATTATTCTAGTTTTAACTTAAATTGTATTGGTCTGTAGTCCTTCAGCATTTGTGCTTGATCCATACGGACTGGGGGATAATCTGCTTACCGCACATTCCTTTGGTCTAGAAATTCAGATGACCCTGCATCTTCCAAGGAAAACATTTCAAACACTGCGGGTGTAAATGTTATTGAAAAGCTGCTTACCTTTGGAGTACAGATCATTAAAGAGGAGCACAAGGTGACAGCTCCAGAATTGAGTGGAATGACACACACCTTATTTTAAAACAATATGGTCAATTTATCCACCACAAATTCTGTCCTTGAACTCTTGAGAAATTTGTTCAATTTGTACTCACCAATTTTCCGCAGAGGTGGAAGGGATGACTACAACAAATTGATTAAATATTCTTACAGATGCGGTATATCTACATTTAGAATTTAGGGCATTAACCTTGACAGCTACTGGTTTATGGAAAATATGACAAACAATCCCTGTGAATATACACTATATCTCTCCAACCACATAATTGTGGATGTCTTTATGCTTTCTGCTAAATACAAAATAATAACTTACCTTAAATGTGCAAAATGCTCCTGAATACAGTGGGAAAGAAATTAATTCTTGTTGCTAGCAGTAAATGCATAATAGCATCTGTATGCTGCATTGTGTACATCATGCAGCTAAAACAATGTTGCATGTTTAGCACAAGCAACCAAGGAGAAATTTAAAACTCAGTGTATTTTTAATTCCACATTGTTGTATAGCGAATAAATGTACTTTCTGAATCGTATTTAATATTTCTTTTTAAAGTCATTCCGAATTACAAATGGAATAAGAAAATGATTGCACACCGAGTCAGCAGACTGTCTTTCACATCTATAAAATGGCTGTGAATTTTGTATATTTCGCTAAGCTGAAACTTCTTTTTTTAACTTAAAAAAGGTTTACTTGTTTTAATGCAATGTCTAGAGGTCTTGACCCAGGTGTATAAATGAGAAAGCTCATTTAGAAAGGTCAGAAAGTCATGGGCACAAGAAAAAATAAATTCACAACAGGCAATGATGCTACCAAAATGATGAAATTTTTGGAGCGGTGTCTGTGCATTGGGTTTATTAATAATTGACTTTGGAGGGCTTAATATTACCGGAGGGGTTCACCAGGTTTTCCATTCCCCACCATTGATACTTCTAACATGGATAATTGTAGTGTACGATTTACCCATTGCTCCCATCCCACCCACATAAATGCCAGACTACGGTTTAACTGCATGCAAGGATTTTAACTGACATTGTCTTTAAATTGTAAATGCACACTAAAGAATGATAGAATTAGAAAATTACTAACCTCTGCTTGTTTTCGCCACATATGCAGATTCTTGCGTTGAGCTTTTGAGAAATGGTCCCACGCCTTTTGCTTGGAGGCAGAGTTGAAAACGGAGACAATCTGCTCAACTTTGGTGAACAAGGGAGTCAAACAACCCAGTTTATGGTCCCACCAGGCATTAAGTGAGGAGTAGAGAAGTAAAAGAGGAAGGGAGTCAGCAGGCAAGCAGGCTATCGTGATCAGTGCAGTTCTGTGATCAGTGTTAAGTGACCCCAACTTATACTTACTTTGTAGGATTTTGCAGGTGTGTACGTACCTTCTTCAGGTTCAATGCCCATTGTTTACATTTTTATTTTTTTTTCTATCCCTAAACATTAGAAATAATCAAACCTATACTTTTCCATGTTCTAGAGTCCCATTTCTGGGGGTATTTGAATTAACAGGAAATAAAATATGGAACTACTGATTGAATTTTTTTTTAAACGTGACAGAAGAAGAAAACATCCATTTAAAATAGAATGACACCAGTTGGAATCATTTCGCATAAACGCATTGTGGATTATCACAACAAAGTTGCAACTTCAGTTAAAGAAAAGCAGCCAAACTTTTTCAGTTGATTTTTTTACAACCATGTTCAGCAATGAACTTATTTACATCCAATAACATGCAGTAAAGGACATTTTAAGCAGAAATCACAAGGCAGAACAGTAAATAAATTGCGTACTTTAACTGTCAAAAATGAGAAAAGAGAATAAATAACTATGTACAGGGTGTAAAATGTTAGTGACTTTAGAAAGCAGGGAAATAATAGTATGTCATTAGATTTAATGGAGAGTCAAAACTGCTAAACCCACATGAACCAATATTGGAGAAGGTGGCAAAACTGAAGTACTAGAGTGAAGGGCAACAGAAGACAAGTAATGTTGGGCTCGCTGTGGACATGAAAAAGCAATAAGATATTAAGATTTATTTTGAAAGAACTGAATTTAATTTATAGGTATACCTTTTGTTTTATTTTAAATAAAGCCATATGAATCTCCCATTCCCTTCAATGCCTAGTCATGCGTCGTAATAGAAAATCTTGCTGCTAAGATTGCTATTAAATATTTTGCAGAGGGATTCAAGGGTAGCCTGAGGTAACATGGTTCTTATGTACACACTCCCACCAGAAATAGGGTTTTCTATGCTGTAAGATTCCAAATTCCACTAGGAAATTTACAGCAAACACATATTTTGACCACATGATCATTCCGATTCCAAAATAAATTGATGCCAAAGAGATCAATTTTGAGATTGTTGCAAATGGTGGCATAGACAAAATAAATAGATGATCCAAAAAGATGGGACAGCTGGATTGACGAGTGGCATATCAATTAATATGCGGAAGAAAATAAACAGAGATGGAATACAAATCATAAGGGGGTGATACGGTATACAAATCTGGTCTCCAAACAAAGCAAGGAAATTCAGGCACTAGAGACATTTTAAGAAAGGGTACCAAAATGATGGCATTTTAGTTGCCCACAGTTCTTTACTCTGGAGAAGAGGAGGCTAAAGTGAAAACGTTAGTTAATATCCCAGTATATAATATATAAATTGAACCCATCAAGTTTTGGAATTCCAATAATGTTTATTGTCTGGAGGCAAGGGTTAACTTAGAAAAGACATAAAAAAATTAGTTCAAAGAGGAAAGTTCTAGAGGCAGAGATGAAAAATACATGAAATATTGGACTATTTCAGGAAGTGAGCAATTGAGAAATACTTGATTTTGGAAACAACCCTGTTTCCTGGTTCTCCAAACATCTCCAAGTTTGCGGATGACACAAAGCTGGGTGGCAGTTTGAGCTGTGAGGAGGAAGCTGCAGGGTGTCTTGGATAGTTTGGGTGAGTGGACAGATGCATGGCAGTTGCAGTATAATGTGGATCAATGTGATCAATCCACTTTGGCGGCAAGAACAAGGAAGATTATTATCTGACTAGTGTCAGATTTGGAAAAGGGGAGGTCAACGAGACATGGGTGGCCTTGTATATCAGTCACTGAAAGTAAGCGTGCAGGTACAGCAGGCAGTGAAGAAAGCAAACTGTATGTTGGCCTTCATAGCGAGATGATTTCAGTATAGGAGCAAGGAGGTCCTACTACAGTTGTATAGGGCCCTGGTGAGACCACACCTGAAGTATTGTGTGCAGTTTTGGTCCCCTAATTTGAGGAAGGACATTCTTGCTATTGAGGCAGTGCAGCGTAAATTCACCAGGTTAATTTCCGGGATGGCGGGACTGACATATGATGAAAGAATGGATCGACTGGGCATATCACTAGAATTTAGAAGGATAAGAGGGGATCTTATAGAAATATATTAAATTCTTAAGTGATTGGACAGACTAGATGCAGGAAGAATGTTCCCCATGTTCGGGGAGTCCAGAACCAGGGGTCACAGTTTATGAATAAGGGGTAGGCCATTTAGGACTGAGATGAGGAAAAACGTTTTCACCCAGAGAGATGTGAATCTGTGGAACTCTCTGCCACAGAAGGCAATGCAGGCCAATTCACTGGATGTATTCAAGAGAGTTAGATATAGCTCTTAGGGCTAATGGAATCAAGGGATATTGGAAAAAAGCAGGAACAGGGTACTGATTCTGGATGATCAGCCATGATCACATTGAATGGCGGTGCAGGCTCGAACGGCCGAATGGTATACTCCTGCACCTACTTTATATGTTTCTCTGCTCCCTATATCAAAAGGTCAAACGTTGCAATCTTTATTGATGGTTGCACGTTATTTATTTCCACCACCAATTCGTTAGATAATTTGTATCTGCTAGCCTCGAGGCCTTGATAAAGTCAGAGTTTTGCTGATATTCATTCTATACAAGGGCTGTGCAGCAACCATCCTTATTCCTCTGACATCCATTCCTCTATCATGCCATAATACCAATTTCCCACCTTCACCACATTGAATGCAAAAGCAAGCTTGAACTGGGTTATTCAATAGCAAGTGGCTCACTTCCTAATTCCTTAGTGCCATTTACAATCCAAAAGGCATGCGATGCTTGAGATCGAATGCTCTCTACTTGGCTGCATGAGTGCAGCTGCAATAACACTCAAGCAGACTGACACTGTTAAGGACAAAGCATCCAGATGATCCAAGCCTTCACTCATTACCTTACTCATTACTAGAGCCAGGATTTTGCCATAAATGCCATGTGCCTTTTGATGCCTTTTTTGATGATTTCACCAAGATAATGCCTTTTTCACGATCGAGTGCCTAAATCAGCCTTTTTGTCCGTTTTGTTAAAAGGTCGTGCTATTTTGTCTAGTTGTACCGTGATTACAATGATGTCTTCTATGTTAACACGTTAATATTAATGTTATTATTAACGTGTTAACATAGTATAACTTACAAGAAAACTTCCACCACCGGGGCAAAACCGGGGTCACCACCGTCGGTCTTTCATTCGATCTTGCCGCTGCCCACTGGTTCAGTCTTCTCCAAGATCTATTTAAGAAAGAACTGCAGATGCTGGAAAAATCGAAGGTAGCCAAAAATTGCTGGAGAAACTCAGCAAGTGAGGCAGCATCTAGAGAGAGTAGGAATAGGCGACGTTTCGGTTCGAGACCCATCTGCAGACTGAAGTGGGGGGGGGGGGGGGTTTGGGCAAGGCATTCATTGATGCTGGAATTCCACTGTGGAAATACACAGAGGAACATATACCAAGCGAGTCATCATTACAGAAAAATTATGTTGACAGCAACTTCAACATTGTTGTGCAGAAAATTTGAGATGAAGTTGCATGCGATAAAATATGGATCTCAATAGACGAGCCAACCGATGATGCGGGGAGATATGTTGCCAATATGGTCATCGGCACACTGGAGGTAGGTCAACCATCAAAGGAGTATTTGTTGACATCGGAAGTATTGGAGGACAAACAGCTCAACTATTGCTCAGTTGTTTACATCTTCACTTGCTGTAAGGTATAAAACACGACAATGTTCTTCTGTTTGTGAGTTAAAGTTTTATTCCCCAAAATGTTGCATTTGACATGCTTAGCTCAAGGACTTCACGGAATTGCCAAGCACATACGTAGCTTGTTACCAAATGTCGATCACCTAGTTTCCAATGTCAAGAAAATCTTCCTCAAAGCACTGTCACGTGTGTAGTTGTTCAAGGAAATGGCACCCGAGATTCCACTACCTCCTTAGCCTGTTTTGATTAGGTGGGGAACATGGCTCTCTGGTGTACTCTACTATGCTGCAAATTTTGAAAAGATAAAATATATCGTCAACTGTTTTGAAGAAGAAGAAGAATCTGCTGCAGTCAGGATCGTCAGTGAAATAATGCATTAAAAGTCCCTCCACCTAGATCTCGTGTTTATTGCTTCCAATTTTGCAAACTTCCCACAAGCTATCACTTCCCTTGAGAAACGTGGCGAACATTAGTGAATAACTTGCAGATTTTCTGCAAAGTAACTGACGATATTCGTAAAGCTCCTGGCGATGTAGGTAAAGACATACAAGGAAAATGTGAGAGAGCGATTTTAGCTAACAAAGATCTTGAAGAAATACAAAACATAGCTAAAGTCCCAAAGGTAGTTGTAATGCACAAGATATTAACATGAATATAGAGTCTGTAGCTTGTTTTGGGTGTGCACCAGTGACCTCAGCTGAGGTAGAAAGATGTTTTTCACAACTGAAGCATATGCTGTCTGACAGACGGCATAGTTTAACACCAGATAATTTGAAAAAAATGCTAGTAATTATGTGCAACCAGGCAACTTTGGTCATTTAATGCAGTACACCTTTATATTATCATTTTAAACCATATTCTGGTGGTGGAAATAAATGCCCGTTTATGCCTTTTTTTTTGTCAATAAATACCTTTTTTGTGCCTTTTTTGTAATTTTTATGCCTTTTTGCCTGCCTATTTCAGTTTTTGGTGCCTAAACATCCTGGCTCTACTCATTACCCTTCTTTCATTCTTTCTACCATCATGGGCAGAAAATGTAATCAGTATCATCTATAAGTTGTACTACAATAAAACACAGCAGTGACTGCTTTTATTGCCAAAATCTTGATCCTAAATCCTGCAAATTTAACAGATTACAAACATAACTGCAGTACAGCTAAAAACAGCTTTGCACTACTTACTGAGAATAATTTTCATTTAAGTTGTAGGATGGATAGTAACCTACCCCCTGAAATTATTAAAAATTGCACGTACTGACAAATTTTATGTTAATTTTATGAGCAGAATTGCAACTGCAGGAATTTTGTCTTGATTATTGAACACTTCACCAAGGGACATAATTTACATTTTGTAAGCAGCACATTACAGATTTGCATTTTTAATAGTATAGTGGATATAATGATTGGTATTCTCCTCAATGTGCCAATGTGTATTCTCCTCACTGACCTTAAGACTAGTTAAGTGGGGAAGGTTGGAGTGGCGATGAATGAAATGCAGACTATAGAAAAGGGAGGAGATTCAAATATAACTGGTGAACTTTCCCAATAATTATAAAATTATGATTTAAATATGTGCAATGGAATTTAAATTCTGAACTAAACTCATCTTACATTAAAATCAAGTGGAGCAGTAGAAACTGAATAAAACACATGGGAAACTATTTACAATCATTTTGAGAGCATTATTTACAACTTATTCAATATTCCTAGTAATTTTTATCACTATTTATATTTATAGAATATTATTTGAAACTATTATTACCCATAATTCCAGAGATTCACCACTCTCTGTGTGAAAGATGAGAAAAATATTTTTCACACAGAGAGTGGTGAATCGCTGGAATTCTCTGCCACAGAAGGTAGTTGAGGCCAGTTCATTGGCTATATTTAAGAGGGAGTTAGATGTGGCCCTTGTGGCTAAAGGGATCAGGGGGTATGGAGAAGGCAGGTACAGGATACTGAGTTGGATGATCAGCCATGATCATATAGAATGGCGGTGCACGCTCGAAGGGCCGAATGGCCTACTCCTGCACCTAATTTCTATGTTTCTATAAAACAAGTGTTATCTTTACTGTTTAAAGCTCAGTGGCATATTATAAATGCCACAGTATTCATCTGTACTGTACAATCTATCTAAAACATTGGATGATATGGAGATGCACTTTTGTAGAATGATTTAATCATATTTGTAGATTAATTCTGTAGTAATATCATTTTACTCTAGCATTGATGTAATATTTGTGATTTTTTTTTTTTAAGCTTTGAAAACATGACGAGCAGGAGCCCAGAATTTCCTGGCAGATTTAGAATACCAGTTTATCCTGCTGCTGGACTCAAAACACAATCTTGCTGAGCATTTCCAAGAGAAATCAACCTCAGACCCTGTCCACTGTTAGACCAGGCAAAGGTCTGAGGTCACAGGGAGAGCATGCTAATTCAAAACTGATAGCAATGGAGGGTAGGATTGAATCAGGGTTACTTGAACCAGCAGCACCACCACTTTGTCATTGGGGCACATTGGAGTACCAAAGAATTAACGTGTGGATTCATGAAACAAAGTTAATAGTAAGGTACAACAAGCACTTAAGGCGACAAGCCATATATAGGCCTTTTTTGCAAGGGAATTGGAGTAAAACTCATGTAAGGGACAGAGATGAAACCACACAAGGAACACCATCAGCATCTTTGGTCCCCATGCCCCAAGTCATTTGCTTTACGTGTGTAAGTGCAATGTAGATTCACAAAACCGATTCCCGGTGCGAAACAGGATATATTAGCCTCTGTTCCGGAGAGTTCAGAAGAATGAGAGACGATCTCATTGCAAAATTCAAAATTCTGTAAAAGATTGACAAATTGTTTCCTTTGGCTGCAACATCTCAAATTATTCTGTGATCTTATGGTAAGAAGTCAGTCAATTTGGACAAAAATGACAAACAATTTCATCACTCTTTGGGCTCCTCCAACTCAGAGGCTTCTTTAGTGCTCAGGCTGACGAATGCAAACATTCGAGATTGACAGGGCAATATTAAATGGCCATGTCACCTACTGTTACTTCCATTTCTAATTATTTTAGTTTATAATCTGCTCTGTACAAGAAGAATTTGATAGGTTGAGATATGGTAATATGGTGCCCAGAACTGTACAGCTGTTGTATCTTAAATATATCTAACATTACTTCTTTGCTCTTAGATTCTATGCCTCTAGCAATAAAGAAGAGCATTTAATGCTTTCTTAATCCAATTAACTACCTGTTTCTGCTAAATTCAGGTATCTGTGGAGATACACACTATAGATGTAAAGAGTGCAAAACAAGCTGCAAGAAATAAAATTTAGACAAAATGACCATGCTTTCTATAATGTGTTTTTGCCGTGTTTGGGTTACATTTGCATTGTTTTTAGAAATACTAGTGAGTATTTAATATAAAATTTAATATAAAATGGAGTGGAACAAAAATACTTACGTGGTAAAAGATAGGAAATATTCATGGTGATAATGAAGGTAATTTCAATTATAGAAGAATAACTCACGTTGAATTAGAATCCCTGCGACAGCATTCTTAAATTTATCTTTGGATTCCTCCATTTCTTTTTCATGTTGGATTTTTTCACCCATCAGCCTTCGAATATGGCTGTTACTTGATTGGATCATGGAATAAAAAACATTTGCTGATCGACGGTTCACTTCACCTCGTTCCAACCAGGTATAAAGTGTCTGAACAGCTTCAGAGAATTTTGAATCATCTGCAAGAAAGGTATTGATATATTCAAATGTGCCAGAAAGATAAAGGAAACCAGATTTAATTGTTGAAAAGCAGTTTTAACAGATTTTTTGCCTTTTGCTTGAAGCATCTGACAGGATGTATGATTATTTAATTTAAAAATAAATATTTAGACTATTTCACTATATATTCTAAGGGTGTGGGAATCTTTGGCAAGAAATTGTTCTAAAAGTGTCAAGACTGCCTTTTATTTTGCTGTAATCTCATTGTAAGCGGAAAAATGGGTATGCCCATCAATTACAATGTATGAAATTGGAGTCGCGTGCATGCCAGAATGAGAAGGACTGACAGATACCCAATCCCTGAAATTTATTAGTGAACTAGCTAGAATTATAAACAATCTGCTTCACAAAGGAATTTTGTTTGGGTGTCTTGTCAACAAGATTTAGAGTCATTGTTACAATTTGTTACGGTCTTCTTTGGGGCTTTGCATTTGACTCGTTTTCCGCTTTGACTAATTTTCCAATGTGAAAAGTAACCATACAGTACCCTTACAAGAACTGTCTGTGACCATCCTAAGAGTTTAAAGGGCCTGTCCCACTTAAGCGATTTTTTCGGCGACTTGCCGGGAAACCTGTCATAGTCGCAGCAAGTCGCTGAAAATTTTAAAAATGTTGAAAATACAGCGGCAAGCAGAAAAAGGTAGGACTCTTTGGGCGACTACTCACAATAAAACAGACGTCACCCCGCAAAACAAAATTACATAAGTAGGACAGGCCCTTAAGGAAGGTCAGCATGAATCCAGTGATGCTTATTAACTTCTACAGATGCAATGTAGATAGCATTCTGATGGGATGCATTGCAGCTTGATTTGCAAGAGTTTTGACCATAAATGCAAACTTATACATTACCTCTCAATTTTTCTGATAGTGTAGTACTTTCATGTTCTGAATAATGCACTATGGGTGGAGGTGAAGGAAGTCGAAACCTTTCTTCCTCTACTCTTCGTCGATGGCGTTCGTTTCTTGCCATCATACGCTGTTTACACTCCCATTCATATAGGTCCTCCCTAGCTTGAGCATAGTCAACATGAAGATGTCCTGTGTCCTTCTTATCAGTGCTGGAACCTATTCTTATTCCGTAACCTATCAAGATCCAGGAGTGGAGAAAATATTCACACAAATGACATAATTTGCACAAAGGAAAAGCTAAATTAAACAGTTGATCAAAATGACACAGAAAATACAATGAAAAATCTTATCAACTTAATTTCTGCCATGGTATTTTATTTCGCTCTGTATGATTCCATCCTTCTGTAATATTTTCCTTTGAATGAATATCGGAAATACTGGAAATATTACTGGAAGAATCGATAATACCAAAGCATTAGACAACTGCAACTGACGGAGTTTAGTCTAATCACATGTTCAAATCACAGGATCAAAAGAATTGCTTCTGACAAAATCACTGAAAAATTAAGCATTGGTAAGTTTAGTTAAACATGATCATTTTTGTAATTGCAATTTTATGAACTAGATTCCTCCTTTAAACTCCTGAAAAAAATGTTCATGATCTTGAGAAACTATGGAAATGTTCAGGTTAAAAAAAGCCTTTAAAAAAAAAGTGATGAAATAAATAAAAGTTACCTGACAAGAAAAGAGCTTTGTCTACCATACTTTCATGTGAAAACCGAATATGGCAAAAGTTCTTTTTGCTTTTACGAATGGCTATTATTTCACCACACTCTGCAAAAACTTCAGTGATCATATCTTCTGAAGCGTTTTCCGGTAAACCACCAACAAAGACAGTTTTGCATCCTGGAGGCCTTTCACGCACAGCCGGAAGAGGAAGATCTAAATTTATGTTAAAAAAAGCTTCAGAACTTTAAACTGTAGAAGATTCAGACATACAAAACTTGTTAAAAAAAAAATCAAAAATCTACCTGAAAATTATAAAGCAAAAAAGTAAATTATCTGGCAACTTTGAATTTGATTCATGTGAGGTCCAACATACTGTTAATTTGATATTTGTTTTGTTGATCTCATAGTATTTGTTAGCATTACACTATCAATTACTACAGTTGCAAAATTAAAGATGAATCAAATACCACTTTGGTGGTACAGCTAATGGTTTATCATGCAATCTAGGCAATTACACTAAATAAAGCCATTGAAACTCCAGACTGCATACTAGCATGATCTTAAACCACAATAGTTTCACTGCAAAGAAAGTTTTCAATATGTTATGCACCATCTTTTTTTGCACAGATATATTTATGAAAGGATGGAAATAAATAGGCCCAAATTTATTGGGAAGAAGAACTGTGTACTCTACTGGATAGGCTTGATGAGACGGAGTACGAGGATATAGTGTCTAAGTGGGTTCCTCTCATATGGTCTGGAGGGGCACCAAGAAGCCCATGTCAGTAATTTCAAACAATCTAAAAGGGAAGCAGTACAACTGCCTGAGCAGGATAGGTGTGATAAGCCTTTAATCGGATATTTTTCAGAACTGATAATTCAGTTTTAGGATATAAAAGAATAATCAGATTCTTTCAGCTGGAGATGAACTTGTTTTCTCAGAATACTACTCAAAGGCAATTTAAAGACTTATGGTGTAGGAAGGAACTGCAGATGCTGGTTTAAACCGAAGACTTAAAGGCTTATGGTGTCTGTTGCTGGAGATAAATCACATTATTCAAAGTCAATCGCTACTGTATTCCAGGCAGCATCTCTAGACTCCTATGGATTACTCTACTCACTTTACTCACCAATTCATTTAACCTTTTTTTCTGGGCTCCACTTGTGACACCATATCCTCAATACCCTGATAATTAATGCAACCAAAGGGTTGATGCAAGTTGTTTAAAATTGGTGTTTTTTTAAAACTTTGATATACTTATGCTTTCAATGTTGTCAACATTGAAATAATGAACTGCAATGATGTTGCTCTATTTTTAAATGCCTGACATTACCTTCAAATTGAATACAAATATATAGTCTTTAAGTTACAGCTGTCTTCCTTGTTGTACCTCTAACATCGTGCCCAACAGTTTGTGCACAGAATGTGGAATGGGTGCAGGACTTGCCTCTTGTGTATGCCTTTTTTTGGAAGACTTCAATTTTCAGTTATTATCTCTTGAAGAAAGTTCACTGCACCTTTAATCCAATTTCCTTTTGCTGATGTTTCATGTTGTTCAAAATTGTTCCAGCAGTTGGGGAGAGATCAGATTGCTAATATCAAAATGCCCAAGTCACTAAGGGAAACTGCTGACACCAAATTGTACCAAAGCCATTACTTATTGGCTCATACAGCGCACATGTTTCAGGACGAGCATGTGGCTGGAGCAATGGGCAACAAGAAAGATTTTAACCACCTACTCTTACTGTTCAATGGAAAAGCAGCATGGCTGATTGGCATCTCATCCACTTTCAATATTCATTTATTCCACTACCAGCTCATCTTGGCTACAGTTTGTACTATCAACAAAAATGACTTATTAAAGGTACTCACTACCATCTCACACCCTGAATGCATAACCTCTAACAGCAAAGAGGACAAGGATGGCAGGCACATCTGAATACCACCAACTACAGGTTCCTTCCAAATCTCTCACCACCCTGACTTGGAAATATACCATTGTCTCTTCATTACTAATGGTATCAAATCATGGTACTCCCTGAGAAAACAAGCCAAGGAGTGCATTCAGGACGGTGACAGAAAGATTTTTAAACACTATGTGTATCTGACGATATGAGAATTGGCCATCCAAGTGGACGAGAAACAGATCATTTGCAAGTTTATTGAATGGGAAGCAGATCATCAGGCATAATTGTCTACTGTTTTTTTCTATTTTCAATACTTTTATTTCATAAAGTGCAAATGATAAAGTAGTGCAGTTGTATTCAAAGTGATTTTGATTACACATCTAGTAAACTCATTGAGCACGAGGAAAGATTGCAGTGAAATAAGATGAGTTAACAAGTGGTTTGTGAGGCTAGTAACGTAAACACATCACAGGGATAAATAATTAAAAATGAAACAATTTCTTTTGAAACAGACATATTTTGTACACTTCTAAATTTTACTTTCAAAATTCCGGTAAAACATAAGGACTGAATGGACAAAAATGGCATCTATATGCAACAGAAAGGTCAACAATATCAACAAGACTGTAAGGAGGACTTTCTTAATTCAATAGACAGGTTTGTTTCATTTTATCTGTACCTTTTTCCACTTTAAATGTTTTGCAAAAATTGGATCACAATCAATTTACATTTGTAAATCTGAGATTGTGCAATAGATTAAAAGGCTATTTCAGCATACTTTCAATTATTTATAAAGATACCAACAGCCAATGTTATAATATCATACGGTTTCTAAACTTTTATCAAATAAAACAATGAATTTTCAACAATTGAATACAAGCAAAATAGGAACTAGGATATGTCACTAATGTAAAAAAATGCACACTTTACAACAGAGGGATATTACCAAAATACCCCAACATCAACTTGCATGAAATAATGATGTAGAAAACATATTTTATATACATTGTGTAGGTATGTTGCAAAGCCTACCTGAAGGTCGCTGAAAATCTGTCCCAGCCCGTGTGCGCGATTTTGGCGCCGTTTAGAGGGGGGCGGGTTTAAAACGCGATTTTCCCTAGGCTGTTCAAATCGAGGTTTTTCAGCCTAGTTAATTATTAACGAAAAATCGCTGGACGATTCCCTCGCTTGAGCTATTATTAGTTTTAAGGGCTTTATTTAATTGTTATAGTAGGTTAAAAATTAACCTCTAAACCCGCGACCGCTGACAACGGGCCAGATCTCATACAGGGGAAAACGGAAGGTAGGCTGTTTATTTTTACGTTAAAAAGGGCTTCTTAAGATCCCTTTATACAAAGTTTAATGTTGCATGTAGCTAATTTTGGGCCCATTATATCCCGCAGTATTTTTCTGGGCATTTGAGGTACAAATCTACCGCAATGTGAACGTTCTAAACCAGCGCGTTCACAGGATCCCACTGGAAAGCTGACTTAAATGGACATTAATTTACAGCAATTGAACACTAAATTCCTTCCATTTGGCCTATAAATTAATGTAAATGAGATTTAAAAATCATGTTTTATTGTGAATTATTTGTGAATATTATTTGGACACTTAGGCTATTTAAAAATGTTAATCATTTATTAAGAAATGGATAGATGTTTAGATCTAGTAATTGAAGTTTGGAATTAGCTACAATTGGGTAACTAACTAATTATATGCTTTAATTTCAGGTCATCCAAGTAAGATTATTTTATATTTGTTTCAGAATGCTTCAATCTATGATAACTGAAAATTTCATTCAGTTCTCTTAATTTTTAAGAAAGTTATGGGCTTTTGACTGTCCACGATCACAGCTTTTTTGTTATGTCCATAGAAAATCAATAGGGAACAAGATGCTAATTTCCGAGTATGAAAATGGCTATAACTTTTTAAATACTTGAGATATGAAAGTGAATTAGGTGTCAAATTAAACTTATTTTTATGCTTTATCTGATGGGATAAATTGCAGACTTGATTTTTTAAATCTCAAAATTTTGTAACATTGCTACATTGTGTCACGCTAGAATTTAGAAGATTGAGGGGGGATCTTATAGAAACGTACAAAATTCTTAAGGGGTTGGACAGGCTAGATGCAGGAAGATTGTTCCCGATGTTGGGGAAGTCCAGAACAAGGGGTCACAGTTTAAGGATAAGGGGGAAATCTTTTAGGACCGAGATGCGAAAAGCATTTTTCACACAGAGAGTGGTGAATCTCTGGAATTCTCTGCCACAGAAGGTAGTTGAGGCCAGTTCATTGTCTATATTTAAGAGGGAGTTAGATGTGGCCCTTGTGGCTAAAGGGATCAGGGAGTATGGAGAGAAGGCAGGTACAGGATACTGAGTTGGATGATCAGCCATGATCATATTGAATGGCGGTGCAGGCTCGAAGGGCCGAATGGCCAACTCCTGCACCTAATTTCTATGTTTCTATACCAAAAAAAAATATGATTTAATGTTTTTGACAAATATGCTGATAAAAAGTGTGCATTTTTGGCTAAGCACACTGTCTATTTCAGTACTATCGGATCAAAATATTCAGTGAAACTGATAGGGCAGATAGTGAGAAACTGTTTCTGCTGGTTGTGGACCAGTGATATGGCATGAACTAAGTAATGTTTATTCAGGAAAGAAGTTTGTAAATAGCTAATCGTAAAGAGACTGATACAACTTTTGAACTTTATTCCACAAACAGGAATTGATGTTAATTGTTAACTTCGTTGATAGATTTTTATATCAATGGGGTAATACAAATATGGAGAAAAGCAGGTATGGGTAAGGTCACAGATCAGCTCACGATTTTACTGAATGGCAATGTGTGCTGGAGATGCTGTATGTTCTATTGCTATTTTTCCTAAGCATTTCAATAGCATGTTGGACTTCCATGTCGCTGCGCTGAAATAAGACATGTTACCCAAATACAGTTCTTGTGTTTTGAATTGGTCTACCGAATTTAAGAGTGACATTTTGAGTTTTGTGGACCTAGTTGCAGTGAATGATTGGGTACTCATTTGTCAAGTGTAATTAATCTGTGAGATGCTAACATGGTAAATGAAGTCAGCAATAGAACTGTAAATTGCTATTTATGATCAAGCTGTTTCTCAGAGACTTACTTGGATTTGGAGGAAAAAGCGTACAGTTTTTACAATGGATGATCTCCTTCACAAGAAACATGTCTTGATGAATTGGAGGAGGGACAATGCCCAATCCAGGCATCATTGGGTTCATGGGGTTCATGGGTGGAATGCCAGTCATCATGCATGGACCTCGGTCAAACTCTGGAAAAAGGGAAACAGATTGTGATAATTTTCTCATTATTTTGATAAACCAAAAGCATAATTTAAAATCCTAGTTCAAAATCCTTGTCCTCATCTGCAAACCAATTCATGGTCTCTGACATTCCTACTGTCGTAGTTTCATTTCCGGGTGTTAGAAGATAATCTGCTGGATCTATTCTACATCTTTTCTTCTTCCTATTACCTCCAATCTCAAACTTAAACTCTGGGAAGCACATCCCACCATTGTTCATCAAAATCCTCCCCCTATCATTGACCTCAAGAAGGACTACACTGAAAGTCTGTATACAGAAAATCCTCATATTAAGAGGATCAGTTTAGTTTAGTGTCACGTGTATCGAGGTACAGTGAAAAGCTTTAGTTGCGTGCTATTCAGTCAGCAGAAAGACAATGTGAGGTGGGGGTGAAAATGGTGTACATTATTTCCAATTGTTCGCTATAACCATGTAAGACATTATCATTGTATGTAATTGAAACAAAGAACTGCAGATGATGATTAATACAGAAAAGGACACAAAGTGCTGGTATAACTCAACACGTCAGGCAGCATCTCTGGAGAACATGGATAGGTGACAATAGAGAATAGGTATAGAGGTAGGCCATTCGGCCCTTCGAGCCAGCACTGCCATTCACTGTGATCATGGCTGATCATCCACAATCAGTACCCCGTTCCTGCCTTCTCCCCATATCCCCCGACTCCACTATCTTTAAGAGATCTATCTAATGCTCTCTTGAAAGCATCCAGAGAATTGGCCGCCACTGCCTTCCAAAGAATTCCAGATTCACAACCCTCTGTGTGAAAAAGCTTTGCTTCATCTCCGTTCTAAATGGCTTACCACTTATTCTTAAACTGTGGCCCCTAGTTCTGGACTCCCCCAACATTGGGAACATGTTTCCTGCCTCTAGCGTGTCCAAACACTTAATAATCTTATATGTTTCAATAAGATCCCTTCTCATCCTTCTAAATTCCAGAGTATACATGCCCAGCCACTCCATTCTATCAACATATGGCAGTCCCTCCATCCTGGGAATTAACCTCGTGAACCTACGCTGCACTCCCTCAATAGCAAGAAAGTCTTTCCTCAAATTTGGAGACCAAAACTGAACACAATACTCCAGGTGTGATCTCACTAGGGCCCTGTACAACTGCAGAAGGACCTCTTTGCTCTTATACTCAACTCCTCTTGTTATGAAGGCCAACATGCCATTCGCTTTCTTCACTGCCTGCTGTACCTGCATGCTTACTTTGAGTGACTGATGAACAAGGATCCCCAGATCTTGTTGTACTTCCCCTTTTCCCAACTTGACACCATTCAGATAATGATCTGCCTTCCTGTTTTTGCCACCAAAGTGGATAACCTCGCATTTATCCACATTAAACTGCAAATGCCCACTCACCCAACCTGTCCAAGTCACCCTGCATCCTCATAGCATCATCCTCACAGTTCACACTGCCATCCAGCTTTGTATCATCTGCAAATTTACTAATGTTACTTTTAATCCATTCATCTAAATCGTTAATGTATATTGTCAATAGCTGCGATCCCAGCACCGAGCCTTGCGGTACCCCACTGGTCACTGCCTGCCATTCTGAAAGGAACCCGTTAATCCCTACTCTTTGTTTCCTGTCTGCCAACCAATTTTCTATCCTTGTCAGTACCCTGCCCCCAATACCATGTGCTCTAATTTTGCCCACTATGTGGGACCTTATCAAATGCTTTCTGAAAGTCCAGGTACACCACATCCACTGACTCTCACTTATCCATTTTCCTAGTTATATCCTCAAAAAATTCCAGAAGATTAGTCAAGCATTGTTTCCCCATCGAAATCCATTCTTTACCGCTATCCAAATGTGCCGCTATTTCATCTTTTATAATTGACTCCAGCATCTTCCACTCCACCGATGTCAGGCTAACATCAGGACCCTTCTTCAGACTGATTCACTCTGCTGAGTTACTCCAGCACTTTGTGTCGTTTCACGTTCCAACTAGGTACCGAAGCTGCTGGTCTGCGCCATCGACCCCTTCTTCACCGTTGGTGCAGCTGTTGTTGTGGCTCAAGTTGTAGCCTCCAACAGGACAGGCTTTCTTCACACCGCCATTCCCGACTGAATGCGCTCAAGTCACCGTAGAGGTCCCTCGCCTCTTATCCATCACTTTATCCACTTCCTGCTCCACCACCACCTCCTCTTTCTCCTCCGCAGGCGCCGACATACTCAATCTTGGAAGATGTCAGCGACTGAGAGGTAAAGGAGGAGGCGGCATCGGTGGAGGGGGGGGGGGGGGGGAGAGGCCAAGTGCACAGAGCAATGAGAGGAGGAGAAGGAGGCAGTGGAAGGTGGAAGAGAAAAATAGGCCAAATGGACAATGCGGTGGCCATTAGAAAGAAGCAGCAGTAGGTGGGAGGGGAGGAAGAGCCGCAGTGATGAGGCACGTCCTATCAGAGGCAGTGACCTGAAGAAAACACTGTTGCCAAGAGCTACAACCTGAGCCACAACAACAGCTGCATCAATCGGACCGTGCGGTGGTGAAGAAGGGCTTGCTCATGCAAGCTGAGGTTGGTATCAGAAGCCGGAGCTGGCGTGTCAGTGCGAACTGGGGTGGCGGCAGCATGTCTATCTGCTATACCAAAATCCGTTATAAAGGGGTCAATTAAAACAAGGGTTTACTGTATTAATGCAAGTTTTGGTATTACATTATTTAAAAAGAAGATCCCAAAATCCATACTGTAGCAAAAGTTGCTCTCATTTTAATTATTACTAGACCAAGGGGGACCCGTTGGGTCCCGTCCCCTCAACGCGCAGTTGTGGTGGGTGGGCGGCTTGACAGGGTCAAGCACACACTAACCACCCCCCACACTCACTAACCACCCGTCACACACACTAACCACCCCCCTTGATATTATATTAATATTATTCATTCGCTCCTTTTACCCCATCCCCGCCCTATCCACTCAACTATAGCCCCCAACTCGCAGGCGCGTCTGTAGAGGGAGGGGGCTAGAGAGAGAGGGCAGAGAGAGAGGGGGCAGAGACAGAGAGAGGGGGCAGAGACAGAGAGAGAGGGGGAGAGAGCGAGGGAGGGGGGCAGGGGGGTGAGGGGAGGAGGGGGAGAGGGGAGAAGGGGAAAGGGAGGGGAAGAGGGGGGAAAGGGAGGGGGAGAAAGGGGTGGTGGGTGAAAGGGAGGGAGAGGGGGAGAGGGAGGTGGGAGGAGAATGAGGGGGAGAAGGGGAGGGGGTGAGGGGATGGGGAGAGGGGGGGAAGGGCATGGGGGTATTGAGAGGGGGAAAAGGGGGGCGGGAGGGAAGGCGGGAGAGAGAGGGGGAAGTGGGGCGGGGAGGGGGGGAGAGAGGGCGGGAGGAAGGGGGTGAGGGGTACGGGGAGAGGGGGAAAAGTGGGGAGGGAGGGGGAGAGGGGTGGGGGCAGTCCATCTATTCCCCACTCCCTATCACCCCCACTCCTCTCCCTCTAGGGGGAAGAGTGGGGGGGAGGGGGAGATGGGGTAGGCGAGAGAGGGGGAAGAGTGGGGAGGGAGGGGGAGAGAGAGGAAAGAGTGGGGAGGGAGGGGGAGATGGGGTAGGGGAGAGGGGGGAAGAGTGGGGAGGGAGGGGGAGAGGGGGAGGGAGGGGGAGGGAGAGGGGTGGGGGCAGTCCATCTATTCCCCACTCCCTATCACCCCCATTCCTCTCCCTCTATTCCCAAACTCTCCATCCTCACCTCCCCCATTCCCCCCTCTTCCTCCCTACTCCCTCCTCTCCCTCAATCCCCCCACTCCCCCTCTTCACCTCCCCAGGATCTCGCCTGTCCTCCGGAACTGCAGAACTTGCTCGTTCGCAGAGAGGAACACAGAAGAGCAACACAGATGGACAGCAGGAGGGAGGTTGACTCAGAGAGCCCAATGCCAGCGCTCGTGGGGGGGGGGGGGGGGGGGGGAGAGGGGGTGGTGTGTGGACATTTAAAGCCGCTAAGGCAAGATGCGTTCGCCCAGGAGCGAGCGTTGACAGCAAATAAGCACCGGCTTCTAACTCTCTGGAAACCCACAGCTGGAATGAGCGCGCAGGGGATGAGAGGTGCGCAGGTGGGCGGGGCTTCGCGAGCTGCGCCGGCTGTGAGGAAAATGTTCGGTAGCGGAACGGAGCTGCAGAACTTATGAGGAAAAGTTCAGTGCGTGAGGAGTCACTGCCCCGAGATCTGTAGAACAAAGAAGCTATAGCGGAACGGAGCTGTAGAATCTTTGTATCTTTGCTTTGTTCTGCAGAACTTTCTCGATCTTTCTGCGCCTTTAATCCACAGCAGCAGGGGGGCGGGGCCAGGACGCAGGTGGGCCTGGATTGTTGGGCATGTGGGCATTGTGACGTCAACAGCTGGTGGGGGGCGTTTATATTTTTAAAATTGTGTTTTGTGAACAATTTTATTCAAAATCTGGGGAAATAATTGACCAAGGAGTGAATTTCTGAACTCATGTTAAATTCTTACCGAAATTGTAAAAATCTCCGCGTTTTTGCGTCTGGTTTTAGAGGAGATACGTTTCACATGCAATATGACACACACACACATCCACAGAGTTTTAAAAGTATGATAGCAGTGGTAGAAATCACAGTTATGTCAAGAAAACATTCCTATATTTTTAGTTTCTTGCTGAATGATCCTTACAACTGAAACTTCTAAATACAAAACAAAAACATGCTAGGTTTTGACAACAGTTCAGTGAGGTGCTAAGAATATAATAGGGAGCTGTGCTAGGGAGGGTGAACTGACCCAGCAGTAAAATCCCAGTTTTGCACACTAAGCCAGCAAAGTTGGATTTGTTCAATTAAATGGAAGATAATGATCTTCCTTCATTTTCTCTGCCATAGTTATTTTTCTCTAATACACACTCATATTATCAAACTGCCATTCATAATGACACCCTTTTCTATTTCATCTTACTTCTTTCATTATCCTAGGCCTACCTGTCCCTGGTGGGTGTACACCTAAACTGCATCCAAACCATCTGCTCTTTAATGGCCAGCCCTAATTCAATTACAATTGCATCTGCCAATTTTTGATTACAATCAATCATGGCCTAAGCTTTTTTAATTCAATGAAACCAGCACGATCCTAATTCAGTATTTTTAATTCTAGATTCCCCCTTGTCCCTAGCTAATTTAAACCCTACAATACCATGGTTACTATTTCCTAAATGTTAGTTTTCTGATATTTGCTACACTTGCCTCAGCTCGGTGCCAGAACCAAGTACAACGCTTCCTTTCTCATTGTGCTAGGCATTATCAACACACCCCCTCCCCCACTCACCCTCTCCAGCTATCACTCACGAGGCTTTGTTCTGCCCCTCCTCCTTTCCATCTTTCTCCCCCCCCCCCCACCCACCACAATCCGTTTGAAGAAAGGTCCCGACCCGAAACATCACCTATTCATGTTCTCCAGAGATGCTGCCTGACCCACTGAGTTACTCCAAGACCATGTGTCTATGTAAACCAGCATCTGTAGTTCTGTGCATCTCCAACTTCATGTGGTTAATTTCTCCTGGAGCTCATCAAATTAATCTTACTTTTTGTTATAAATAGGAACTATTATATCTTCCATTTCCCAGAATCTGATTCAATCCAACATTCTGCTACTTTTTTTCCTGGTGGTTTCAATAGACAATAGGTGCAGGAGTAGGAAATTCGGCCCTTCAAGCCAGCACCGCCATTCAATTTGATCATGGCTGATCATCCACAATCTGTACCCCGTTCCTGCGTTCTCCCCATATCCCCTGACTCCGCTATCTTCAAGAGCCCTTTCTAGCTCTCTCTTGAAAGTATCCAGAGAACCGGCCTCCATCGCCCTCTGAGGCAGAGAATTCCACCCTCATCTCTCTGTGTGAAAAAGTGTTTCCTCGTCTCCGTTCTAAATGGCTTGCCCCTTATTCTTAAACTGTGGCCCCTGGTTCTGGACTCCCCCAATATCGGGAACATGTTTCCTGCCTCTAGTGTGTCCAAATCCTTAATAATCTTATATGTTACAATAAGATACCCTCTCATCCTTCTAAATTCCAGAGTATATGTCCAGCCGCTCATTCTCTCAGCATATGACAATCCCGCCATTGGCCTTAAACATATTGTTTTACCTTTCCATTGCTATACTTCGATTCCCACCCTTGCAAAAAATTGGATTGTTGAGGTGCCATTTATTTTATGTAGGTTCAACCTCTGTCAGAACCAGGCCCAAAGCCGTAGAAATTTAAAGACCTTTCTGAAACCGTCTCTTCAGCCAAGCATTCATCGGCATTATCTTCTTTAATGATCAAGGTAATTATGGTAAAGAGAGAGAATCTTTTCTAAAGCAAGCCTCAGTGCAGAACCTTTATACACGATTCCCTGCAAAAGCAAACAACATTCAGCTGTAAAGCAGTGGGGAATTGTGACATTTATAAAGGTCATGCTGACCTTCATTAATTCAGTAGCATGTTGATCACACACTGTCAGATTACATCGCACCCTTCAATAATGAAAAAAGTAAAATTGGAAAAAGATTGTTATTGTCTGAAGAAGGGTTTCGGCCCGAAACGTTGCCTATCTCCTTCGCTCCATAGATGCTGCTGCACCCGCTGAGTTTCTCCAGCATTTTTGTGTACCTTTGTTATTATTATCATTGGGAATCTAGCTATTTTTTGTCCCTTTTCAGTATGAATCAATCTACTTTGCACAAAAGTTTCACAACATCAATATTCAGTACAACAAATCACATTGCAATAACTAATTTAATCATATATTTCCAGGTGTTTTCAAATAATGACAGCAGGATACAATTTTAGCACTTCAATTTCCCTTTCAAGGCTTTTGAGTTTATGGTGTGAAACAAAAGGATGAATTCACAGATGATTTATTTTTTGTTGTAACTATAAATGGCAAAATAAATGTTGAGACCAAATGAGTTGGAATTTAAAGATTAGTCTGTGTACATTATTAAATATGGTTCCTCTGACAATTGCTGATTCCGACAGTTATTTAGAAAGAAAACAATTCAGAAAACGAATATATTTTAACACTAGAATTGGGTTGGTTCCTCAACACCAAAGAATAATATTGGTATTTTCTATGTAACTGGACTGCTATTTGTCTTCTGCAGTTTACAGTAAACATTGCCTCGCAGAAGTTTTTGGGGTTGTGAAATCAACATCACCATATTCATTACTCCATTTCTAATAACCCTGCAGGATCTGTTGACAAGATTTCCTTCTTGAAATCCCTTGAGGTATCGTTTTCCATTGTAAACATGTCAAAGGTTAATACCGTTGGAGGATTTTGCAGAAATACTGTACACACTTCATTACTGAGTTCTAATCCAAGACTTTACTTTCTCTCTTACCACATGGCCTCCCCACCCCTTGCAAATTCCTGCAGCAGACAGGAACTCAAGCTGATTTAAAGTATGCTTGAACCAGAATGATAATGCGTGATTATTTAGGTATTCCTCTCTGTGAATGTGTATCAATTCTAGTGACATCAATAACTTACATTCACAACTATCAATCTTTAACCATTATTTTTAGTTCACAATGCTCAAATCAAATCAATCACACTTGTTAAATAAAAGGTATGAAAACACAACATCATCACCAACAATATGGTACTTACTATTCATATTTTATTAGAAGCCCGTTTAGAGGGATTTATCAAAGAGTTTGCAAAAATTCAGTACCTTTAACTTTGCATATCTGTGCAGATACCATATCGCAGGGGAAAATGAGATGTTTTAGTTAGAATATCCTTTTGGTTAGCAAATGCTTATTTTCCTAGTTTGATTTGAATATTCTTTGTTCGTCATAAAAAAAGTGTTTACATTGACTTCTTAAACTCATGAGTTGAACGTGGCGAAGATAACGTTGTGTAAAGTGTTCCAAATTTTTAACCGTTGTCTTACATACAAACATGTGAATAGGAGCAGAGATTGGCCACTCCCTCTCTAAACTGCTCTGCCATTTAATAAGACCGAAGCTCATTTTACTGTAATTCCTATCCCACAATCCTAACCACTTCGGGTAACTTTTCACCTTTGCTAATAAAGAATCCATGTACATTGATTGCCCTCCCTAATGTTTGGGACAAAGACCAATCATTTATTTATTTGTCTCTGTACTCCACAATTTGAGATGTGTAATAGAAAAAAATTACATGTGGTTAAAGTGCACATTGTCAGATTTTATTAAAGGGTATTTTGATACATTTTGGCTTCACCATGTAGAAATTACAGCAGTGTTTATGTGCTGTAAGATATAAAGATCCTAAAGCACACCAGGTCTGCAAAAAGCCAAATTTGCCTACCTAACAATCTTAATCAAACTTTGAATTGAATGCAATTTTCAGATATATTCACATTTAAATGAGGCTATAGAGAAAGCTCTTACTACTTATCAAGTCTGTCTAAATTGTAAAGTATTCAATAAGAAACAATTTTGCACAACACTGACTCATGGCTGTGATATTTTAGCATTGGCAGTTATTTATAACAGTTGAGTATTAACATTTTGAAACTGAACAAATTCCTAAAAATAGTAGCAAAAAAAAAAAAAATCAACATAAATATGATTAGAATAGATACTGGGAGAAAAAGTATAGTGGAGGCAGAAAAGACGGCAGATTCTGGAATCTGTAGCAAAGAAAAAGCTGGAGGTATTCAGTGTGTCATGAAGCATGTGTGGAGGGAAATGCACGGTCGACATTCCAGGTACTTCACCTAGACTGAAAGAGAAGAGTGGGAATTGCCAGTATAAAAAGGTGAGTGGAGGGGTGGGGCAAGAGCTGACAAGTGATATGTGGATACAACAGACAGAATACAGGTGAAGAGAGGTCCTTACCTGTATCCACCCATCCCTTGCCAGCAATTTCCCCTCCCCTGCCCTCTACCCTGTATACTGGCAACTTCTTTACTATTTCAGTCCAGATGAAGGATCTCAACCCAAAATGTCCACTTTCCGTTTCCCTCCACAGATGCCACCTTACCTGCTGAGTCCCTCCAGATGTTCTCTTTTATTTGCATGAACTACAGTGCTTCTTTGGTCTCCTTTCAGTTCTGACAAGAAGTCTCCGACCTGAAACCGATTCTGTTTCTATTCCCACAGGTGAGTCTGATCTGCTGAGTATGTCAATCATTTTCCTGTTTATGTCATACAAAAGGTATACCTGGCATTAATGGTTGTCCACGCATTCCCATTGGTCCCATTCCCAAGCTGTTCATGGCTGCTTCCCAAGCTGTAGGATCTGATAATGACATCCCCTGTGGGCTGGAGTCAAAGGCGAGGTTTTTGTAATGCTCGTCTGAAAATGAAGAACAGATAAAATGTTGCATGTTCATTGATGAAATTATTCACAAGTTAATTAAATATTAGGTAAAATAAATACTTTGAACTGAATTTCAAAAACCATTCATTTCAGTTAATTTTCCCTGTAACCATCTCACTCCACCCCCATCCCACCCCATCAATTCATGTGGTCACAGGGAGAACTTGCAAACTCCACAAAGAATCTATGGAATTCTCTGCCACAGAAGGTAGTTGAGACCAGTTCATTGACTATATTTAAGAGGGAGTTAGATGTGGCCCTTGTGCTAAAGGGATCAGGGGGTATGGAAAGAAGGCAGGTACAGGATACTGAGTTAGATGATCAGCCATGATCATATTGAAAGGCGGTGCAGGCTCGAAGGGCCGAATGGCCTACTCCTGCACCTATTTTCTATGTTTCTATGTTTAAGACAGCACATGGTCATGATTGAATTTGGGTCTCTGGCACTCTGAGCACTACCAGCAGTACCGCACTTGTGCCCACGTACACGCATGTCACGGAGCAGCCACAGAATATTTTCAAGGGGGAGAGCAAGCAGCCAGAAGTAATTGTGCACATTGGCTCACATGTCAGACGTAGGAAAAGGTTCTGCAGAGTGAATACAGGAGTTAAGCAAAAGGTTAAAAACCAGGATCTCAGGGATAATATCTCTAGATTATTCCTGATGCCCCATGCTAGCTCAATGGTCATAAATGGCCATAAATTTGTCATATATGCAACTGCACAATGAAATTCTTTCTGCTTATATCACACATGCGGGGGCTGCCATTTTTGGCGTCATTATTTGAAGTTCAAATTCCAGTCGGATATACTAGAGCAATTACCGCAAACCAATATCCCTCTCCTCTCCTGCTACATGTATGGTGAAATCGTCATGTGCCACATATCCACATGCCTAAATCCGAGTGACTTGGACAAAAAATATCTATTAGATTTCAACAGGTTAGACCTGCCTAATTGGAAAATTTCCACTATTCCTGAGGAACGTTTGGTGGCTTTGGGCATCTACTCGCTGAAGTTTAGAAGGATGAGGAAAAACCCAGAGTCGGAAGAAGGGCCCCGACCCAAAACACCGCCTCCCCACGTCCTTGGTGATCCACCGAGCCACTCCAGCAGTTTGTGTCGTTTTTAGATTGAAACAATTGCATAATTTGACCTCATGTCAAGAAATTCCTAATAATTGCTAACTTAAAATGCCTTAATACCTGGGAACGATGGGTCTCAGCACTGTGGGAAAAGTCAGATTTGTTCTTCTGAACAAAGTTGAATTACTTTTATTTAAACCCTCTGGACTCTCCCTACCTCTACAAAATGGTGCCTTACATGCAAGCAATTGATAGAAGGTTTGAAGCTGAGCAGAAAGCAAAGCTACTGTTGTGTTCAGGTCAAAGACTAAAAACAGGGTATAATAACTACTTTGCAGTGGATTCTGAATGACGATTGTGATTTAGTGGGGGTAATAACAGGAAGAATGCAAGGGTGAGGGGTTGGTGCTGGGAGGGACAGAAGCTTCTGACAGCTCAATGTTCCAGGCTACAGATGCTAAAGACGAGATAAAGGTGGAGATAAAAGAGGAGGCTGCAGTTAAAAGTGCAACTGATGTTATGTCTATCTATACACTTTCTCTCTCACTTCTATTCAGGGACCCTAGCAGCCCAGGGGTGTTCACGTGCACCTCTTCCAACCTAATCTACTGCGTGTTATGCTCTCGATGTATCCTCCTTTACATCAGCAAGACCAAACATAGAAAGGACGATCATTTTCGTGAACACTTGTGCTCTGTCCACCATGTTCCCAGTTGTTACCTATTTTATTTCCCATTCCCACACCAAGCTTTTGTGTCCTTGGCCGCATTCTTTGCTAGACTGAGGCCTTATGCAAACTAGAAGGCAGCACCTTATATTCTGCTTGGGTAGCTCACAACCTAACGGTATGAACGTGAATTCCTCATTCTCGAGAAAAAACCCAACCTACGCCCTTCCCCTCCACCCCCAGTTTGTTTTCTCTGCTCTTGCAACCCTGGTGTGCACACATTTATTCAATCATCTCCCATTGCCCCAGTCATCCTGGTTCTTTCCCCTCCTTCTTACACACCTCGAAGTCCCAGTCCCTTTTATTTAATTATTTTTACTTCTTAATTTGGTTAGTTGCTCAGACAACTTTATGATAACACTGCTGATGGATACTGGGTGTTTTACATTATTGATGGCAATGGGAATGGGAATTAAAATAGGTAGCAACTGGGAACATGGTGAAAGGGAACCTCACACTCCAGCAAGAACTTGATCTTTGTGGTCAGTGACAATGCTACTGTCTTTTAAGTGGTTGCAAAATCTGGTTGGCATGTTAAACCAATAATTTTGATTTGCTATGCAATAAAGACTGCCCAATTAAGTGGAAAGGAATCAAGCTAGCAAGAAACAAAAGCAAAAGGAAAGGAATATGTAGTTGTTAGTTCACCAATAATCCCTTGCCTGGTCATTTCTGTACTTGCAAGCACTCATCACAGACATTCTTATCTAGCCACCACTCTTTAAAAAGGTTTATTTTAATATAATTATCAAACCTTCTGAGGAAAAGTGAAACATGTAAATCAAGAGTTTAAATAATTTATGATAGCCTATTTTGTTCAGCAAAAAGCATAACTGACTTACCCCCTAGTAATAGGCTCAAGTAATTGGATTATTTCATATCAAAGTTTAAGACAGTGTTTGAATAATGAGTCAAAGACAGTGATTTTGGGCGTTATGGTAGGCAACATAAATTGAAATTTATTACACATATACTTTTTTTATTTAAGCACAAAAATTATTGTCTCATCAGTTGGAAGGGCAACTATGGTGCAAAGGTTATACCCACTTGTTTCTCTCATAGAATAGAGGAAACAAAATAGCACGTACATTTTTTTGCAGATATGTGTCATCTATTTTGTCCATACTTGCTTTCAAAATGTAAGATTTGTCACCAGTCATTTGCTGATGTTTACACTCTGGCGCTGCCATTGCTACATTATTTGGTATAGAGGCATGCTATTGTGACAATATTTCCTTCTGATATACGTAACAATGTTGTAATGTCAATAATTTAGTTGATCCATATCTGCTGCAGAGTCCTCTCAGGCCTATTGTGTTATTGTCAATGCCATGGCGCCTTACTGTACTAAGTTCAATCCAGAAGAAAAGTTGTGAGTTGGTGGGGGTGAGGTGGATATCAGATCCTATAAAATGGCTTGACCGTCTGATAGAAAAAACTCAAAACAATGTGTTCTCTCTCCGCACTTTAAATTTTATTTCAGCGGGAGCAAAAAACTGCCTCACAAAAATATAGACATAAAAGTAGAATCCACAACTGATTCTCCCTAATGGGAATGATTCAAAACAGGTCTTACGACGCAAAACTAAGTATTCATGAAACAACCAAACTGTACTCAAGCATAACTGCAATGTCAAGGTTTGGCATGTTCCTCACTCTGCCATCACCATCATACAATGGCTCCAACTACAATTTGATTAAGTATACAAGAGCATCTCATGCGGTACGTGAAAATGTGGTGCAAATGCAACTGCACATGACTGAACACATGCTATAAGGTCTATTTCCATTTATACCCCTTGTTTTACATGTTGTCTTCTTCAATCCAAATGAGTGGGGTGACAGTATTATTTTAGAGTTCTGCCATTGTATTGGCAAGTTGTTGATGTCTCTGTAATTTAAGTAGGTTTGCATGGCAAAACAAGATTTTTTAAATAAGGTTCTGAACAAGTGTCATTAAAAATGAAAGCACACAATATGGAAAGCCACCCTGCAATGTGATTTTTAAATTAGTTAATTTTCCTTAGCTTCATTGCTGGCATGCAAAAACTGTTTTGATCTCTTGTTTTATCTTAATTTACCTTTGCCACAATGTTTTATCCTATTCCTCTATTGGCAATGCCATCTTTAATGGATCTCCATTTCCTTTAATACCCTCTGCCCCCCCCACCCCTCCACCCTCCCCTCAAGCCCCATTCCCCCACTCCCCGCCACTTCCCTCCCCCTCCCTTTGCGCCCCACTCCCCTCTCCCCCCACCTTACCCCTTTCCCCATCCTCTCTCCCCCCTCTACCCGTGTGTGTGTGTTGGGTGGTTAGTGTGTGTGTGACGCCGCAGCCCCCCCCGCGCGTTGAAGGGGGTGTGGGTGTGTGGGTGTGGGTGTGGGTGTGGGTGGGTGGGTGGGTGTGTGTGTGTGTGTGTGTGTGTGTGTGTGTGTGTGTGTGTGTGTGTGTGTGTGTGTGTGTGTGTTCCTGACTTTTGACCAATGTGACGTATTTTTCAAATCTGACCGCTGCCCAGCTGCTGACGTTACAATAACGGTGAAATGTTTACATATTCTGGTAGAAATTTACCTTATGATTTCAAAAATCCACTCCTCTATAAATTTGGCTAATTATTTCCAGAGTTATTTACTAAAATGTATCACCAAACTGACATTAAAAAAAATATATAACCGCTGCCCACACAATGCCTTTGCTCGTGGCCCACCTCGCTCGTGGCCACGACCCCCGCTCTCGATTAAAGCAGCTGCTGTCAACGCGCATGCGCACTGTTTCCCACGAGTTACGATACCATCCTCCCTCCCCCCCTCGTTCTTCAAAAGGCGCAGAAAGAATGAGCGTTCTGCAGATCCCGAGGTCACCGGACATCACCGGCGCTCACGCGCTGAAGAACTTTCTCAGAGCAAACCATAAAAACATTAGTGGTGCTAAATTCTGCTCTTCATGTTTTTGCACTGCAGCGTATGAGGTTTACAATTAGAAATGTGTGAAGTTACTTCTGCCAAACGAGTCCATATTAATATTTATCTTACCAGTATTTAATATTACAGCAGTAACATTATGACAATGGCATTTAATGGGAAGTGTGGAAGATGGTACCAGATGTTAGTATTGCACGAAACATTTTATCACTGGAGCTGCTTTCTACAAAAAGTAAATTTGTGTTCTATCTCAACTGTTTTCAGCATCATGCAAATACTAAAATGTCAATCTTATTATAACCTAGCAAATGGATACAACATTTCAAATGAAGCCTTATGTCTACCTTGTCCAAAAGCACTCCAAAATAATTTGCAATGATCAACTTAGTTTGATGCAAAGAAATTCATCATCATGGTCTCTTGTGGCGTTTCTATCCCGTTCATTTGGAACAGCAGTCCATTACATGCTCACAACAAAGATTAGGAAAATATGAGCAGCTCAGCATCTTTCAGATTGTCATTTCAACCCCTGCAGTGAATGCCATTCGGTTCCTGATTGCTTCTCTGGTACCCGGAGTGACTGTTTCCTGATGATATATCTGCACTTTTGCACACTGAGAAATTATTACTACAGTGCTGATGTGTAATCTTGCACAGAGAATTATAAATCCTGCTCACTCGCCCTTCAAATATAAACAAAAAACTGCAGTGCTCATTCAAATGATTTTACCCAGCAGTGTTTCAAATTAGCATAATTTGAATGTGCCGGGCATCTCTCCTTTTATAACAAGACCAGCAAGCGGTTATAGAAGCAAGCATAAAATACAAGATACATTTTCATGGTAATTACCACAGAAAACACTAATTTGTAAGATGAGACAGGGTCTTGACCCATTTGCAAATCTTAAAAATAAGCTGTGTAAATTAACCCGATTGACAACATTCTTACTTTGAGTAAAACATGGATGAATGAGCCCAAATTCATAACTCCTAAGTGAATCAATATCAAAACCTTAAAAACAAAGGAAATGTTTAATCATACAAAAATGCATAATTCTTCACTTATACCGTACAGGATTGTGAAAAGTAATCCAAAGATAGCAAGTCTGGCCTGCTGTGGTCATACAATGAAATCTTGTTTCGGCAGCATTCTAGGATATCCAGGAAAGAACTAGTGTACGGTGATCGCTGGTCAGCACAGACTCAGTGGGCCGAATGGCCTGTTTCCATGCTGGATCTCTAAACTAATAGAATGACAGTTTTCAGATGTTTTGTGACGCCACAATATAAATTATTATTATTTTTAAATAGTTAAATATGCTTGAAGACTTGGAAGGAAACTAAAACCATGAAAAAAAACGTGTTTTCTGCTTTGGAGACCTAGAATCCCCAATAAAATGATTAGGGTCACAAATCATCCATTGGCACTAATCCGGAGTTCAAGAATCAGTACATGGTCATCAGTATTAAGCTGTGGCTTCCACCTTTAACTCAACATGCTCCTATGTCCTGGACTTGTCGGCAAGTAAATAGATAAATGTTGTTGGTTTCTTTCCCACACAGTAAGGTACCAAAAGAGAACAAGCAGGAAAATGGAGCAGAGGCCAAGATCAGATCAGTCATGATCTCTTCAAATGTGAAGTAAATACAGGATCCTGCGGCATCGTGTCCTGCTCCTCTCATTTTTGTTATGTTCTTATCAGCAGGGTCCTTGGAATTTGTACCACAGGAGAAACTGTGGCAACATTTTCATGGAGCTGACTCAAGAGTGAAGCTGTCAAAGGCCTGGAAATTGATTGTCTGTCTAATCTTTTTATTCTAGCGATTATATGGAGCAAGAATATCTATCTATCTATCTATTATTATATAAAACTCTCGCCCCAGATTCCGAAACGGAACTCCGTCCGGCTGCCTGCCTGCCTTTCGATTCGTTCCTGCCGTGCGATGTCACAATGCCCGATGCTCGCGGACGTCCAATCGCGATGCCCGAGGCTCGCGGACGTCCAATCGGAATGGATCCATTTACATGTACGGCTTCCGGCCTGGCTTCCGGCCACATTTCTTCCATTGATTCCCTGCAACTCCGAAACCGGACGCAGAATCGCCGACATCTTTTCCATTTCGGTAGAGATTTCACTTTTCTTTCTAAGTATCCTCTCCTCATTACATTCCGTCGTGTTTAAGTACACATTTTAATCTAATCCTTCCCCCCCCCCCCCCAAATATTTCAAAACTAAACTGGCTTCTCACTCATAGATTCAGCTTCAGCCCCAGCCCCTGCTGAACGTTCCATTGTGTGATGTCACAATGCCCAATGCTCACAGATGTCCAATCGGAATGGATTCATTTACATATGCCTATGCAGGAGCCCAAACCCATGGTGAACGTTCCATCGTGTGATGTCACAATGCCCAATGCTCAAATACATCGTTGCCATAGTGACAGTACAGAGTACAAACTGGCTTCTCACCCATACAAGCCGACATTTCGGTAGACATTTCACTTTCCCTTCCAGCTATCCACTCCTCATTACATTTCGTTATGTTTATGTCCATTTTTTCATTAAAACCTTCACCCCCCCCCCCCACTCACTCATTTTGTCGCCTCCTGCTGGCCAGCGACCATAACGGCTGCTGGCGCCCGCAGCACAACCACAAGCGACGCCATTTAAAAACGGCCTTTCGGGAACGGCTCTACTTCGAGGACCACGTCTCCCGTGGGGGCTGCGGGTAGGCGACGGCTGCGTTGGGGCATTACACTTTTAAGGCTCTGTGTGTGGGGATGCTTCATGTGTGTGATGCCGCCCCGCCACCCCTCCCCCCCCCCGCGTTGCCGAGACGGCCCCAACTTCGACGACTTCAAGATACGCTATTTTAAGACGGCCGGGACCCAACTTCGACGACCACGTCTCCGCTGGGGGCTACAGGTAGTGAACGGTGTTTAAACACTTTTCCAACTCTTTGTGTGGGGGTGGTTAGTGTGTGTGATGCCGCCCCCCCCCCCCCGCCCCCCCCCAGTGGGGGCTACGGGTAGGGAACGGCTGCGTTGGCTAAAGGGATCAGGGGGTATGGAGAGAAGGCAGGTACATCACTCCCCCTACCCCTCCCTCCCTTCCCACTCTTCCACTTCTCTCCCCCTTCCCCTCCACTCTCCCTCCCCACTCTTTCCCCTCTCTCCCCCACCCCTCTCCCTCCTCCCCATCTTCCCCATCCCCCCTCCCCGACATCTCTCTCCCCATCTCTCACCCCCTTCCCCGCTCTCCTTTCCCTCCCAAATCTATCCCGTTTCCTCCTCCTCCTCTCCCCTCCCTCCCCTCTTCTCAACCCCCCCCCCCCCCCGCAAACGCCGTTGGGGAAACAGACCCAACGGGTCTGCACTTGGTCTAGTTATTATATAAAACTCTCGCCCCAGATCCATTTACATGTACGGCTTCCGGCTTGACTTCCGGCCACATTTCTTCCATTGATTCCCTGCAACTCCGAAACCGGACGCAGAATCGCCGACATCTTTTCCATTTCGGTAGAGATTTCACTTTTCTTTCTAAGTATCCGCTCCTCATTATATTCCGTCGTGTTTAAGTACACGTTTTTAATCAAATCCTTCCCCCCCCCCCCCCAAATATTTCAAAACTAAACTGGCTTCTCACTCATAGATTCAGCTTCAGCACCAGCCCCTGCTGAACGTTCCATCGTGTGATGTCACAATGCCCAATGCTCACAGATGTCCAATCGGAATGGATTCATTTACATATGCCTATGCAGGAGCCCAGCCAATGGTGAACGTTCCATCGTGTGATGTCACAATGCCCAATGCTCGAATACATTGTAGCCATAGAGAGGGAGTACAGAGAAGGTTCACCAGACTGATTCCTGAAATGTCAGAACTTTCATATGAAGAAAGACTGGATAGACTCGCCTTGTACTCGCTAGATTTTAGAAGATTGAGGGGGTATCTTATAGAAACGGTTAAAATTCTTAAGGGGTTGGACAGGCTAGATGCAGGAAGATTGTTCCGGATGTTGGGGAAGACCAGAACAAGGGGTCAAAGTTTAAGGATAAGGGGGAACGCTGAATCGCCGACATCTTTTCCATTTTGGTAGAGATTTCACTTTTCTTTCTAAGTATCCGTTCCTCATTACATTTCGACGTGTTTAAGTGTATGTTTTTAATCAAATCCTTCTCCCCCCCCCCCAATATTTCAAAACTAAACTGGCTTCACACCCACAGAACCTTCACCAGCCCCAGCCCCTGCTGAACGTTCCATCGTGTGATGTCACAATGCCCAATCTTCACATATGTCCAATCGGAATGGATTCATTTACATATGTCTATGCAGGAGCCCCAGCCAATGGTGAACGTTCCATTGTGTGATGTCACAATGCCCAATGCTCAAATACATTCTTGCCATAGAGGGAGTACAGAGAAGGTTCACCAGACTTATTTCTGGGATGTCAGGACTTTCATATGACGAAAGACTGGATAGACTCGGCTTGTACATGCTAGAATTTAGAAGATTGAGGGGGTATCTTATAGAAACTTACAAAATTCTTAAGGGGTTGGACAGGCTAGATGCAGGAAGATTGTTCCAGATGTTGGGGAAGTCCAGAACAAGGGGTCACAGTTTAAGGATAAGGGGTAAATCTTTTAGGACCGAGATGAGAAAACATTTTTCACACAGAGAGTGGTGAATCTCTGGAATTCACTGGCACAGAAGGTAGTTGAGGCCTGTTCATTGGCTGTATTTAAGAGGGAGTTAGATGTGGTCCTTGTGGCTAAAGGGATCAGGGGGTATGGAGAGAAGGCAGGTACAGGATACTGAGTTGGATGATCAGCCACGATCATATTGAATGGTGGTGCAGGCTCGAAGGGCCGAATGGCCTAATCCTGCACTTAATTTCAATGGTTCTATGTTTCCCTCTCCGCACCCCTCTCCCACCCATCCCTCTCTCACCCACCCCCCTTCCCTCTCTACGCCACCCCCTTCCTCCTACCCCTCTGTCCCTCTTCCATCACTACCCCTACCCCTCTCCACCTCCCTCCCCACTCTTCCACCTCTCCCCCTTCCCCCTCCACTCTCCCTCCTCACTCTTTCCCCTCTCTCCCCCACCCCTCTCCCCCTCCCTCCCTCCTCCCCTACCTCCCCATCCTCCCCCTCCACCACATCTCTCTCCCCATCCCCCTCTCTCACCCCCTACCCCGCTCTCCTTTCCCTCCCAAATCTGTCCCATTTCCTCCACCTCCTCTCCCCTCCCTCCCCTCTTCACATCCCCCCCCCCCTCCCCCCACCTGTGTGTTTGGGGGTTGGTTAATATGAGTTTGATGCCGCAGCCCCCCCTCCCCCCCCCGCTGCAAAACGCCGTTGGGGAAACAGACCCAACGGGTCTGCACTTGGTCTAGTCTATCATATCATATAATATATAAAACTCTCGCCCCAGATTCCAAAACGGAACTTCGTCCGTCCGGCACCCTGTCCCACTCCCTTTGCTGGCGCGCTCCCTGTGATTCTCCGCAACTCAGAAACCGGACGCAGGACCGCCCGCGTCTTTTCGAATTCGGAAGAGATTTCGCTTTTCTTTCTAAGTATGCGCTTCTCATTCCATTCCGTCGTGTTTAAGCGCACGTTTTAAATCAAAACCTTACCCACCCCCCCCCCCCCCCCCCCAAAAAATCTCAAAACTAAACTGGCTTCTCACCCACACAAGCCTCACCAGCACCAGCCCCTGCTGAACATTCCATCGTGTGATGTCACAATGCGCAATGCTCACAGATGCCCAATCGGAATGGAGCCATTTACATATGCCAAAGCAGGAGCCCCAGCCAATGGTGAACGTTCCATCGTGTGATGTCACAATGCCCAGTGCACATAGACATCGTTGCCATAGTGACAGTACAGAGAGTCAGATGAGGGCCGAGGAGCCTTCAAAACAACATGAGATGTTCCCATATTGTGTGTGTGAAAATATTTTCACCCCTGAACCTCGATAAGAACACCACCTGCACATCTTATTAAATTAGAGAAAAAACGGAAAAGAGGTCGGGCATTTACACTTTTAAGGCACTGTGTGTGTCGAATCTTCGTGTGTGTGATGCCGCACCGCAAACCCCCCCACCACCCCCCCCACGCGTTGCCGAGACGGACCCGACTTCGACAACTTCAAGATACACTATTTTAAGACGGCAGGGACCAGACTTCAACGACCAAATCTCCCCTGGGGGCTACAGGTAGGGAACGGTCTTTATGCACTTTTCCAACTCTGTGTGTGGGGGTGGTTAGTGTGTGTGAGGCCCCCCCCCCCCCCCCCCATTGGGGGCTATTGGGGGCCGCAGGACCGCCCACGTCTTTTCCACTTCGTCAGAGATTTCGCTTTTCTTTCTAAGTATGCGCTTCTCATTTCATTCCGTCGTGTTTAAGCGCACGTTTTTAATGGATAACATACCCCCCCCCCCCCCCAATACTTCAAAACTAAACTGGCTTATCACCCACACAAGCCCCGATGCTCAAAGACATCGTTGCCATAGTTACCGTACAGAGAATAGCGTGTGAGCCGAGGAGCTTTCAAAACAACATGATATGTTCACATATTGTGTAAAAATATTAACGTGTTTCAAACCCCTAAAACTCGATATGAACAACACATGCACAACTTAATTAAATTAGAGAAGAACGAACAATATGTCGAGATTTTAATATTCCAATCAATGCACGTTTGACATTGAGTTGTCTGCCAGTTGGCCAATCACGCGCTTTGTTTCAGGCCAGCACACAAATGGCTGAGAGGGCTTCACAGATGCCTGTTTTACTGGAGATTCAAATGTGTTGTTCTGTGGAATAAATGTAATGGAAACTTGCAGCAGCTTCATTGTATTTAGTGCAAAAAACATTAAAAAAGACAGAAGAAAGTGCTGCGAAGTGGATAAAAATGCAAGAGAACAAGGTCCATGCTGATGTGCTGGAACACAAATGAACCCATGAATCACCTACCTGAAAGGAAAGACTAAAGGCCGGAATTTATGAACATCAAACTGTATGGACTTTAATTAATCTAATTGCACCCTTTATAACGTTAATAGATTCATTCATTCATTCATTCATTCCTTATTCATTCACTCACTCACTCACTTACTCAGACGTTCATTCATGAAATTGAGGGCCTGAACTATAACGCGGTGAATTGAACATTGTCACTAATGCCAGCCTGTTGTACAGTTATTAGTCTATAACAGATAATCTCGGAGCTTCATGCGAAAACATGCAGGGACAAAATGCTCCGATCGCGTAACTTACGAACTCGCGGCAAATAGCAGACAATTTCACTCCCTTTTTCTCCCGTTATCATGGTCCGAAAACGAGCAAACTAAAAATACTGACGACCACCCCCCCCCCCCCCCCCCCCCCCCCCCCCCCCCTGCCCGGCCACAGATATGATCCTCGCCTCCACGATCGCCAATCGGCAGCTTATTAATTGAGACCGCTTCTTCACTTTACCGCGAGTACCGGTAGGTTTTCACAGGAAGGACCGAGCTTATTTCTTAACGACTAATTACTCTACAACACGCTGGCATTAGTGACACTGTTTACTTTACTGCAATAGCTTAGACCCCCACACCCCTCTCCACCTCCGATCCAACACCCCCCCTCCCTCCACACTCTTCCCCCTCTCCCTCCTCATCTTTGTGTGTGACGACAAACGCACCACCCCTCCCCCTCTCCCTCCTCATCTTTGTGTGTGACGACAAACTCACCACCCCCCCCCCCCCCCCCCCTTTGGTGCAGGAGGCGCGCGCACAGCATCTTGAACGCTCAGCAAATGTTTGAATTCTTCACTAACCGTCATTCTGACTTTGCTTGTGAAGACAGGAGTCGTGGATTGCATTTGTCTGACAATAATAATCAGCTTTATTTTTATTGGATAGAATTTATTTGTTTCACATCAACCTGATCATTATATAAATCTTAAAAAGTCAATTTAATTTACAAGCTTATTTTTAAAAAAAAAAACATTTTATTGCATTTCATTGTTATTTTCTTTATTTTTATCAATTTGAATTTACTAATTTAACTGTTCATTATAAATCTTCAGGAGTGCATTTCATTTTTAACATTAACATTTTATTGTTAAATTCAATATTTGTATTTCATTGAATTGATTTATTTCTCACTTAACATTACTTTTAAAGACTAATAATTTCAACACCGCTCCCTCCCCTCACCCCTCTCCACCTCCGATCCCACACCACCCCTCCCTCCACACTTTTCCCCCTCTCCCTCCTCATCTTTGTGTGTGACGACAAACGCACCACCCCCCCCCCCCCCCTTTGGTGCAGGAGGCGCGCACACATCATCTTGAACGCTCAGCGATTGTTTGAATTCTTCACTAACCGTCATTCTTACTTTGCTTGTGAAGACAGGAGTCGTGGATTGCATTTGTCTGACGATAAAAATCAGCTTTATTTTTATTGGATTGAATTTATTTGTATCACATCAACCTGCTCATTATATAAATCTTAAAAATTCCATTTAATTTACAAGCTTATTTTTTAAAGAATAACATTTTATTGCATTTCATTGTAATTTTCTTTATTTTTATCAATTTGAATTTACTAATTTAACTGTTCATTATAAATCTGTGTGTGGGGGTGGTTAGTGTGTGTGATGCCGCCCCCCCCCCCCAGTGGGGCTACGGGTAGGGTACGGCTGCGTTGGGGGATCAGACCCAACGGGTTTGCCATTGGTCGTCGTGTTTAAGTACACGTTTTAAATCAAATCCTTCACCCCCCCCCCCAATATTTCAATAATAAACTGGCTTCTCACCCATAGAAGCATCACCAGCCCCAGCCCCTGGTGAACGTTCCATCGTGTGATGTCACAATGCCCGATGCTCGCAGATGTCCAATCGAATGGATTCATTTACATATGCCTTTGCAGGAGCACAAGCACTTGGTGAACGTTCCATTGTGTGATGTCACAATGCCCAATGTTCAAATACATTGTTGCCATAGAGGGAGTACAGAGAAGGTTCACCAGACTGATTTCTGGGATGTCAGGACTTTCATATGACGAAAGACTGGATAGACTCGGCTTGTACATGCAAGAATTTAGAAAGATTGAGGGGGTATCTTATAGAAACTTACAAAATTCTTAAGGGGTTCAACAGGCTAGATGCAGGAAGATTGTTCCAGATGTTGGGGAAGTCCAGAACAAGGGGTCACAGTTTAAGGATAAGGGGTAAATCTTTTAGGCCCGAGATGAGAAAAAACATTTTTCACACAGAGAGTGGTGAATCTCTGGAATTCACTGGCACAGAAGGTAGTTGAGGCCTGTTCATTGGCTGTATTTAAGAGGGAGTTAGATGTGGTCCTTGTGACTAAAGGGATCAGGGGGTATGGAGAGAAGGCAGGTACAGGATACTGAGTTGGATGATCAGCCACGATCATATTGAATGGTGGTGCAGGCTCGAAGGGCCGAATGGCCTACTCCTGCACTTAATTTCAATGGTTCTATGTTTCCCTCTCCGCACCCCTCTCCCACCCATCCCTCTCTCCCCCACC